>NC_051421.1:20130702-20140702 GCF_015228065.2 Penaeus monodon | reverse complement strand
AAAGTGCTAATCGGAACAGTACTTTTTTGATCGATGGGTCCCTTTTTTTGTGCAACAAAAGTAATTTAATGGTTAAGTTATGCGACTTGGGGCGCTTTGCAAAGTTTGAAATGGGATATGAAAAACGGGTTTTCCCCCAAAAAATGAAATCCGGGAAATATTGATAGTGTATGAATCCATGCTTTAAGTCTAGAAAAAGGGAACTGCTGTCCCCGAGACAGCCATGATAGTTTTTGGGGTTTTGTCTATATCCGAGCCCCAGCAATCCCTCTGTAATGCCAAATAGAAACCAACCCTTCTTTTCTTTTTTCTCAGGGTCCTCCCGGGACCCTCATAATTCAAAGGGACAGTAATAAAACTTTTTTCATTGGTTGAGAGTAGCGGCAACATAATGGGGATCTTATGGGAAATTGCTAATCTGGCTAAACGATCGGGCCCTGTACACAATAAATTTTCCATAGAGAGGGTACCAGTTTAGGGGAATTTGGAAAACCCTGTCTGATAGTTTAGAAATTTCTTTGAAGGATTTTTAGTTCCCATTTTTTCTGCTTTAAAATGCAGGGGGGCCTATAAAGAGCGCCCTGGCTGCAGTAAAGAGGGCCCAGGTGCCCCTCGGGATCACTACCTTTCTTAATGGCATGAATAGGCACTGAGGGCATCAGTTGTGTTTGCCATTTGGGGAAAAACCCCACGTCTTCAAAAACTATACAGGAATTAGTACACCAACCCCTGCTGCTCCATGAGGCCCAAAATGGAGCATCACATTTAGATTCCCAAGGGGGGGGTGCAATGAGGGGGGTGTAGTATGTCATCTATTTTATTTAAGTAAGGGGTTTTTAGTTGTTTTTTAAAGCAAGGTTTGGGCCCGGTTATTTTAAATCAACATAAAGCAGGAACATGAGTTCTGTGCCAAGGAGCAGAAGTATTTTTTGGGAAATGTTAATAGGCTTCTTTTGTTCCAAAACATTGAAAAAATAATGTATGGGGCAGTCTTATTTTTCCATTCTAAGTTGGAATGATGAGTTTGGAGTATCGAGGTGGGGAGGGCCTAACTCTGAAATTTATCTGTTTGAGGGGAATTTTGGAGATTTTTTGGTTGGGGGAACTGCAGGAGTTGATGCCAAGTATGGTGTTAACTTGGATGACGCAAACTGTAAAATAGAGGGGAGGTCTAGTTTTTTCCTCATGACGAGAATTTTGGGCCCAGTCATTGGGCATCCAAGTATTAAAATTTCATGGCCTTGTTCTGTAAAAACTTCAAAAGGGGTTTTAGGGGACTTGGGGGAAAAAATACTAAAAAACTGGGGTTGGGAAAAAAGTTTTATCCCTTTGGGGCCCAACAAGGGAGATATACCCTCAACCTTAGGACTTCGGGGGGCACCTATATATCTGGGTTTCTTATGTTTGGCAAAGGTTTTAAAAAGCTCAAGGCCCAAAGTTCCCTGAGTTTTGAAAAAAATATCCTTGGTAAAGCGGGAATGCGGGACATGAGGTGGGGAGCCCCGTCCCCCATAAAAACCAAGAATTTTTAGGTGTCAGTTTTGAATTTGTTTTTCCTCTAACCTTGGAAAAGTAAGGGTTTGTTTACGAGATTTGAAATATACTTAGTTTGTTGGGGTTTCTTATGAGTCCGAGGGAAGAACCCTTTTTCTAAAAACCCCCGTAGAAGTTAAACCCCCCTATCAAATACCCGAATAAGATTGTCCCTCGCATATGATGTGTAATTTCATGGTTTCCAACTACGTTAAATTTGCAAAAAAGGGGGCATTTAAATATATTAAAAGTGTAGGGGGGCAAAACTCCCCCTTGGGAAATGCCTAAATTTTAATTCGCCATAAGCACTGTAGGTGCCTTGGTACCACACTTTTGCTTTTTCTCAAAAATAGAAATCCAACCATAGCAGAAGTTTTCCCCTTTAAATCCCAAAAGGTTAGTTCGGAGGATTGCTGTAGGGGAGGCCTTCGAATGCTCCCTTGAAACTAGAAAAAAAAGATTCTGCATTTTCTTTAAAAGGTTTCGTGGCTAAAAACATTTTTTGTTTCCCCTCCCCTTTTTTAAAGCCCAAAAAAGAGGATGAATCAGGGCCTTGATCTGGTGGATAAACCCAGTAAGGAGGATTTTTTCAAAAGGTTTTTGACAGGCAGGACGTCAGAGAAATTGGTTATATTTATCAGGCCGTCCGGTTTTGGGAGGGAAGATGGGTTGTTTTCCAAAATGGTAGGCCAAAATGCTGCTGGTAGGTTAAATTTAAGAGATCAAGAAGAGGGTTTTTCCCCCCTTTTCCCGTAAACCCTTTTCAAGAAGTCGGGGTGATGTCATAAGTGATTCCGTCATCCCCAGGGGCAGTGGTTGGGTAGTCAAAGGCCCGCCCGGGGTTCTTCCCTTTTTAAAAAGGGGAATTTGCCTCAAACTTTAAAAGGTGGGAATGATAATCAATTTCGTTTTTTGGGGTGATTTTTAAAGGGGGAAAACTGCGATGGATAAGGGGGGGACTATCAGTAGAAAAGTCCCCACAATTTTTTGAGGAGGGGATGGGGGCCCACCCTATCGGGGGTTTGGGGGGGGGGTTTATACTGAATTTTTGCCTTTAAAACTTGTTATTTTCCCTTTCCCTACCTTGCTCAGGGGTCATGGAGTCAATTGATTCTGCCCCGGCATAAAAAACTTTCCTTCCCGTTTGAGGTTAAACAAACCCTTAATTTTTTTCTAAAAAACACAAGGGTCCTTAGCCAATTTCGGGTTTTTTCCCCGGGTCGTAGTTGACTTACTGTAGATCGTTTGAGCCCCTTCCCAAGAGTTTTATCTAGGGTTCGTTTGTTGTTGGCCCCGGGTTTTCCTCTGGGGGGTTTAAAAAATCGTGGGTTGGCAGGGGGTTTAGGTTGTAGTGAGGAATGATGTTGGGCCCAAATTGTTGGGCAGAGAGTTTCATTAAAGTGATCCAGGCTGGTAGGGGTTTAAAATCTTCATAACCCCCAGGCAATTCTTTTTAATGAATTTATCATGATATTTAGTGCAAGGTGGTAAACCCCGGGGGGGGCTGGGGGGGGGCCCTTTTTTAAAAAAAGGAAAAAGTTTTTAAAATTTAAAGCCCAGTGATCCCCTAACTAAGAGTGGGAGGGTTTTGCAGGTTGGTTTGGTGTGTGATTGTATAGAAACTTATAAATCCAAATTTGGCCCGCCCAGATAATGAGGGTTTTTTTTAAGGGGGAAAAGGTGTTTTGGGGGGCAAATAGTATTTTGGAGGTAGTAAAAATAAACCTTACCGTTTTTGCCAATGGTACCCCCCCTCGGAGCCCCAGGAGAGGATGGCGAGCATTAAAATCCCCCCACAATAAGACCGTATTTACATGTATTTATTGGGGTCAGGAGGTTTAGGTACCACCCCACTATCATGTGGATTGTATACTTAATTTAAAGGTGATAGATTTTCCCTCAAAAAATATTTTAAAACAAGAATTCAAAAACAGGGGGTTGTCCCCGATTGTCATCAATCACCCCCCGAGGGGAATTGAGTTTTTTATGTAAAGCAAGCCCTTTTTTTTTGTTTGAGGGGATTAGAATATTTTTGGTTTTGTTATTTAAAACGGGGTTTTCCTGCCCAAATTTTTTCATAACGAGCAATAGTTCTGACTTTCCCGAAGCAAAAACAAAAAATCAACCCTTTTCGGAGTGAGGTAGGGAGAGGTTTTTTGGTTTTTTGTAAAAAAAGTTTATGTTTCCCGGTAATAATTTTTAAGGGGATTTCTTTTGGGGGCATTGTTTTCTTGGGCCATTTCCCAAAGGCCCCCTACAGGGTGGTGTGTTTTTGACCGAGGAGGAAAAGTAAAAAATCCTTTTTCCCGAAAATGAGATTGTTGGGGCCCTTTGCTGTTGCATCATGAGCAATCCGTCCATCTGCCGAAGCCCGCCTTGTAGCAGATCCCCAAATTTTTCCGTTTGACTCTTGTTTGTCCTGTGCCCGGAGGGGTGAGCTGGAACTTGGGTGAAAACTGGTTTCAGCAGATGGCACTAGCGGTTTGGACTGCAGTTTGGGTCGAAGTGGGGCAAAAAGGATGCAGCATGTGGGGTTTTGGGGGTTGGGTGGGTGGAAATGGTTTCTGAAGCTGGTGCTGGGTCCCGAATTAAAAGGAGCGGGAAATCCTGTTGGGCGGACTGGGCCCGGGGCCATGGCTTTCCCCTTTCAGGGGCCCCAATGTTGACCTTGCAGGTGTGGGAATTTCCCCCCCCTCATTTAAAAGCGCGGGGGGTGGGAGGGGGGGTTTTGGGGGGGAGGGCTGCCGTTTTTTTATCAGTTTTTTTCCTGCCGGGTAGAAGTGCACAATGGGGAATTGGGCATTGTGCCCCTGTCGGCAGTTACCACATTTCCCAGGGATAAAATTTTTCCCCAGAAATTTTTCTGCAATTCGAGCTTCCCTGTGGGAAAAGCGCCGTACCGGCATCGCGGCCCGTCTCGTGGCAGGCACGGTTTTGGGCCCCCCTTTTTAGCAGTTTGAGCAAAAAAAGGGGTAGGGGTTTGAAGCGGCACACCTAAAAGGGGGCCATGCCCTCTACCATTTTTATTTTGGGAATTTCCTCCCCCCCATACGTTTTGAGACTCCGGGGCATATTCCCTTGATCTAGCGTTTGCAGGGGTGATACGTTCGTTTAGGAGGGAGAGAGAAGAGAGAGGGGAGAGAGAGAGAAGGAGAGAGAAAAGAGAGAGAGAGAAAAAGAGAGAGAGAGAGAGAGAGAGAGAGGGGGGGGGGAAAAAGGAGGGGAGGAAAAGGGGAAGAGAGAGAGAAGGAAAAGAGAGAGAGAGAGAGGGAGACGAAGAGAAAAAGAGAGAAAGAGAGAGAGAAGAGAGAGAGAGGCGAAGAGAGAGAAGAGGAGAGGGAGAGAGAGGGGAGAGAGAGGGGGAGGAGAGGGGGGAAAGAAAGGAAAAAAGAGAGAAGAAAAAAAAATTAAAAAAAAAAAGGAGAAGGGAAAGTCCAAGCAAAAAAGAGTTCAAAATGACAAAATTCAATTCAAAATTCCCCCCCCCCTTTTAAAAACAAAAACGGCCAACCCAGCTCGGGGGGGCGGAGGGAGAAAATAACACAATCCTTTCCCCCTTCTTTCGCCCGTTTTTCGGGGTTCTCTCTTTAATTTTCCCCCCCGCTCTCGCTCTCGCTCTCCTCTCTCTTCCCCCCCCTTTGTTGTATCTCTCCTCTCTTCCTCTCTTCTCTCTCTCTTCTCTCTCTCTCTCTCTCTTCTTCTTCCTCTCTCTCTTTTTCCTTCTATCTTTTTTTTCTTTTCGCTATTTTCCATTTTTCTCTCGTAGTTCCTCTTCCTCTGTGTTCCTTTTTCGTGCCTCTTTCTTCCTTTTTCCTTTTTTATTTTTTTCGTCTGCTTGTTTTTTTTCCCCATTTTATTTCTCCTCCGGCTCCTCGCGTTTCATCTGCCTCCCCCCTTCTCCAACCTTCCCCCTCCCCCTCCCCTCCCCCCCCACCAAAACACCAAACAGATTGCTTGCGTTAAATGCAAATCCGATCTGTGTAGCGGGGAGGGGGAGGGGGAGGGGGAAAGAGAGAGAGGGAGGGAGAGAGGGAGAGGGGAGGGAGAGAGGGGAGGGGGGGGGGAGAGGGAGGGGCAGGGGGGAGGGGAGGGGGAGGGAGAGGAGGAGGGCAAGGGAGAGGGGGGGGAGATTTGGAAACCGAGCGTTGACAGATTTAATGATCGTCATCACAATAACGATCTATCCCAATCATTCTTGTCATCACAGAGGGGTTGGAAGGGGAGAAAGGGAAAGGTGAAAGGGCGAGCCAACGAGGGAAGGGGGGTAGGGGATTGGGGGGGTGGGGAGGTAGGAGGGGGGCGTGAGGGTCGGGAATTGGGATGTGCTTTAAAAAGGTTTCCAGTCACAAGTGTTCTGTGCCGTATTATACCAATTTTGCTTTATATTCATCTGTTGATTCTCTCTCTCTCTCTCTCTCTCTCTCTTTCCCCTTCTCTCTCTCTCTCTTTCTATCTATCTATCTTATTTTTCCTCTCTCTCTTCTATTGCCTATCACTATATATCATTTTTTATCTGCCTCCCTCTCATGACAGTAGTTAACAGCTAACCTCTGCCTTTCCCTTTTTATCCCCCAATAATACTAAGTGGGGCATTCCCTTATTTAACTTGGGATGGGAAACCGGGTTTCCCATTTAAAAAAAGTTATTTTTAAATAAGTATTTAAAATTTTTCGACAAAACGAAGGTGAAATGTTCCAGGGGCCCTTTCCCTTTTACATTTGGTGATTTTTTCGGTTTATCTCCAGTCGTTTAAAATGTGACTTTGAGAGGCATTGGATGAGATCTGACGCATAAGAGAACCCGGGAAAAATTTTTATTTTAACAAGCAGAACCGGCGCCTTTCCCAGAAGAGGGGGGCCCAAATTTGGAAAAATTTCGAAATAATCGCAAGATAGTTATCAAATCTTGAAGCCTAATCAGCTTGGTGTGCGTGTACGTAACCTATAATTTTGAGTTAGAACTGTCTTTTTTTTTTTTTTTTTTTTTTTTTAAATACAGAAAACACCACACTCGGCATAATATAAAAACACGCCACAACACGCGCTACACACAGCACACACACACACACCAACCCCACAAAAACACACACACACACACCAACACACACACACACAGAACCACACAGACAACAACACACACACACACGCACGCAAACACACATAACCACACATAGCACACAACACACCGCACCACACACACACAACAAACACACCACACACACCCCAACAACCCCCAACACAACACCACCACACACACACAAAGATATAAAATATATATTAATTGGTAACATGAAGGTGGATAAATGAGACAATTAGCCAAGGAAAACTATACATCAGTACTTATAACGAAAATATATATTGCAATATATGCAATGTAGAAACATCACTTGCATCTCTACGATTTCCCGAAATAAAAGATATGTATATTTTTTATGATCTTTGATAGCACAGAAATAGAATACGATTCCAAAAACAAAATCCAAAAGGGTGCAAAAAGCACTTTTTCCAAAAGGTGCGTAAATATACAATACACATACGGCAAACTTTGTATGTGTGGGTGTGTGTGGTGTGTGTATTATATATATAAATATATATATATATATATATAATAATATATATATAACATAATATAATATATATATAATATATATATGTATAATTATATATATATATATATATATTTATATATATAAATATTATATTAACAAAAAGAGGAGAGAGAGAGAGAGAGATGATATATAAACACATATATAATATAATGTATTTATAAAAATTTTGTATAAGTATATATAGTATAAAATAACATAGTATAACATATTAAAAATACCAATAATGTGTATATAATTAAACCAATATGCACACAACCAACCCCACACACAACCACAACACCACACAAAACACACAAAACACAACACACACACAACACATATAATAAAATAAAATATAAAATAGATAAATAATAAATATATAAATTTTAATATATATTTTACCCCCACACACACACACCACACCACAAACCACACACCACACCCCAAAATATATATTTATAATATTTATATATATATATATATTATATAAAAATAAAATATAATCTGTGTGTGTGGGGTGTGGTGTGTGGTGTGTGTGGGTGTGGTTTTGTGGTGTGTGTGTGGTGTTGTGTGTGTGTGCTGGGGTGTGTGTGTGGTTGTGTATAATTTAAAGATATAAGTGTCTTAATATATAAAAATTTAATAATATATATAATATATATATAACAATTACCCCTTTTGTTACAAAAAATGATAATGAAAATAAAAGGGTCTATAAAATATGATTTGATAGTGTTAACTATAAAATTGTGATAACTAATAACACCAGCAAAGTGAATATAAAAAATTTAATTATGATATAATAGATGTGAGATTTTTTTGGGTTTTTAAAAACCCCCTTTCAGAACGATAACTTTTTATTTTGGTTTAAAAGATTAATATTTTTTTAGAAGACATTTTTGGTATTGAAGAGGGGGCCTTCCGTTACGAAGGATGGAAGGAGTTTAAGGTGAGAAGTGACTTTTTCTTTTTTCTTTTCTTTTCTTGAATATGCAGAAGATTGTTATATTTTCTTAAAGTTGTGTTTCTTTTCTAGGTTTCTATTACCTTATTATGCATATTAATCAACTGGCTCGAGTAACCATTATTGCCGGAAGGAGGAACTGTTTAAATTCAGAAAGTTCAAAGATGGATTCTTTTCCTTTTCTCTCTTCTCTTCTTAAATATTTAGATCATTATATTTTCCCCGAGTAATGTTGCCCTTGCAGTGCCCCTTCCATCAGGTGTTTAGCATGTTAAGTGGTTCGAGAGACATTTGCACATCAATTGTCTAATGAACCAATCACACGAGCAGAACCATTTTCAAAAGATCCAGATGTACAGCACTCTTTCCTCTCAAACGCAAGGGATAATAATGAACGTTCGAAGCTCCGGAACTATGAATATGTTGCAACGTTTAGAATCGCATTAAAGGATAATGACATTGTTTATGTATTTGCTGATGTCTGACTAACGTTGCAGGCGTGGCATGAATATTCCACCACTGATGCAGAGTTTTCATGTAAATTTTTCTGAAGAACTCAATTTTTGGGAAGTTCAGAATTAAGAATTATCATTTGCCCAACATGTGTTGGGAATGTCTACTTTGCAATGGATGTAAAGTTTTGGCCACCTCATTTTTGTTTTGAAAGGGGAGGAAGGGAGGGAGGGAGGACAGAGAGAGAGAGAGAGAGGAGGGGGGGGAGAGGGGGAGAGAGAGGAGATAAAAGGGAAGGGGAGAGGGGGGGAAAAAAAAGGGGTAAAAAGAGAGAGAGGAAGGAAGACGCAGGGAAAAAGAAGGAAAAGAAGAAGAAGAAGCGACAGGGACAGAAGACAGACGACAGACACAAAGGACAGAGGAGGCAAACCTTTTCAATTTCTCTTGATCCTCCGGCGACGCGCACGCTCTCCCGCAGCAGCGGCCGTTATTAAAATCCAATTACGGCATTCATATTGTAATGAAAAACTGGCATTTAATTTTTAGGTTTTTTGCCCCCTTTAGTCAACTTTGAAATCATATGAAAACGTTAAAAAAACAATTTTTCTCTTTTTCTTTATTTTCTTCTTTGACTTGAAACTGCCGCGCTTCGAAAAAAAGGGAAATGGAGGGATGTAAAATCGTTAGTTGGAATACTGCGAGCGAATGAGCAGCGGAACGGCTTGGTGACAGAAGCATCGGCGCCGCTAATTGACTCCATTAACTGTCATTATCCTCGTCTTGCAATTGGACTATTCTGCACAGCCCAGTAAGACACACTGTTATGGTAAGCATTGCAAGAATATTTGTGGCATGGGAAGGGAAGAGAGGGGATGGGGGAGAGAGGGGGGGAGGAGGTAAGCGACGCGGAAAAGATGAGAAAGGACGACAGAGAGGCCGGTGCTGTTACCCTCATATTGACCTTCCGATCCCGACCCCGTTTGTGTGGATTCGACCGCCAGAAATAAGGGCCGACAAGGATATGATTTGGGGTTTTTACTCTCTCGGATTCCTGCATCGAGGGTACCGTCTGCTGAAAAAGATCACACTCTAAAAACGATTGATAAATGTGACTAAAAGCGATACACAGCGAGGTCCTTGAAATCCTTCGAGGTCCACGGGCCACAGGACAGTGTTGCCATAACAAATGTGATTACATCGTCCACTGTTACCGCTCGCAAATCACATCCAGGACAGGAATCCATACATTTTTTATCCTGCACAAGTACGACACGGACACCCACTGAACCGGATTCACGTAAACACGGCGAAGGTTGGTGGGCAATGCGACACGAGAACACAAAGAGTCGTAAACAAATATGGTGCTCAGTGGGCGCTGGTGGAGAACATCGTAAACACTTAAGGAGTTCCGCGAGGGTGGCCTGGCAAACGCGCCCATAATGAGTAACAATATCTTCTTGTCC
>NC_051421.1:20110702-20115702 GCF_015228065.2 Penaeus monodon | reverse complement strand
TGGAAGACCGAGTCAGGTGAAGACGAGGCAGACTTACATCAAGCGTTTGATATTTTATGATCTCACTCTATGGTTAACGATCTCTTTCTTTCTTTCAGTCTTTCTTTCTCTCTTTCTCTCCCCTCCCCCTTCTCTCTCTCTCTCTCTCTCTCTCTCTCTTACTCTCTCTCTCTTCTCTCTCTCTCTCTCTCTTACTCTCTCTCTCTCTCTCTCTCTCTCTCTCTCTCTCCCCCTCCCCTCTCTTCTTTCTCCTCTCTCTCTCTCTCTCTCTCTTTCCCACTGTATCTCCCTTTGGATTTGTTTATGTAACTTTAAAATATATATCGTAATAGCTTTTGACTCATCATAAAGGAAGCACTTCCTGACCGGCTTTGCATACACGCGCATGGTTTCCCTGTGTACACCACCCGCATTATATCGCCATCCCATAAAGGTGGGTAATTTGCTCTAAATGGTTGTTTTCGAGGCGCGGGCGTGGGCAAAGGAGCAGCGCAAAGGGAGCGGGAGGAGGGAAAGAGGGAGAAGGAAGGTGAGGCAGGGAGGTTGCTCCTGGGAGAGGTTGGAGGAGGTTGGTGGGGGTGGAGAGTGTGGAGGGAGGGTACGGGGTGATGGGGATGGAGGAGACAGGGGGAGGGTGGAGGAGGAGCGAAAGAGAGACTCGCGCCTAAGTGTTTTATTGGACTGGTGCCGACATTACAATGGTCATGACGGTCAGGTGAAGACGGGTCCACCTTCTCCTTCTCCTGTTTCCCAAGCACCTATTTCGCTTCCATCTTCTCTTCGTCTCCTTATTTGCCTTGCCATCATCGTAGTTCCTCCTGCCTCCTTGTCCTCATTATTGCACCTCCTCCTCTTCCTTCTCCTTATCGCCGTTATCTTCTAGTTCCCTTCCCGTCATCTTCCCTCGCTGACTCGATTCGGTCAATACCTCCCCATCTCGTCCCTTTCGCAGTCCCTTATCTGCTTCCCTCCTAAGTTTTCCTTGTTCCCTCCTCTCTTATTCTTATTTACAAATCTTCTACCTTCCCTCTCAGGCGATATATATTACCCACTCCTTCTCCGTCTTCTCAGTTTCTTGCCATCTCCTTTTCTTCCTTAAAGTGGAGGAGAAAGACCCCGATTAGAAACTTCTGTTTAGCAGAATACGTCACATTTATCAAGAAACTTTTAATTTTATATCCGAAAGAAAGAACGAGAAAGAGAGGGAGAGAGATACGAGAGAGAGAGAGAGAGAGAGAGAGAGAGAGAGAGAGAGAGAGAGAGAGAGAGAGAGAGAGAGAGAAAAAGAGAGAGAGAGAGAGAGAGGAGAGAGGAGAGAGGAGAGAGAGGAGAGAGAAGAGAGAGAGAAGGAGAGAGAGAGAGAGAGGAGAGAGTGGAGGGAAGGGGGAGGGGGTGGAGAGAAGGGGGGAGGGGAGGGGAGCGAAAGAGGAGGAAAAGGGGAAAAGGAAGGGCGAAAAGGAGACGGGGGAGGGGGGGGGGAAAAAAAGGGGGGGGGGGGAAAAAAAAAGGGGGGGAAACGGGCCAAGGAAACCCGGGGGCGGGGGGCCCAAAAAAAAAATTTTCCCCAGGGGGGGGGAAAAAAAGGGGGGGGGGGGAAAGGGGGGGGGGAAAAAGGGGGGGGGGGGCCCCGGGGGTGAAAAAAGAAAAAACCCCCCAGGGGGGGGGGGGGGGGGAAAGGGGGGGAAAGGGGGGGGGGGGGGGGGGGGAGGAGGGGGGGAGGGGAGAGAAAGGGGGGGGGAAGAAAAGGGAGGAAGGGGGGGGGGGGGGGGGGGGGGGGGGGGGGGGAAAAAGGGGAGAGGGGGGGAGGGGGGGGGGGGGGGGGGGGAGGGGGGGAGGAGGGAGAGGGGGGGGGGTTGGGGGGGGGGGAGGGAGAGGGAGGGGGGGGGGGGGGGAGGGGGGGGAAGGGGGAGGGGGGGGGGGGGAAAACGGGGGGGGGGGGGGAAAAAGGGGAGGGGAGAGAGGGGAAGGGGGGAGGGGAGGGGGGGGAGGGGGGGGAGAGGGGGGGAGGAGAGAGGGA
The DNA here is from genome assembly GCF_015228065.2 of Penaeus monodon. Classification (NCBI taxonomy): domain Eukaryota; kingdom Metazoa; phylum Arthropoda; class Malacostraca; order Decapoda; family Penaeidae; genus Penaeus; species Penaeus monodon. The sequence continues at coordinate 20,113,685 of NC_051421.1, read as the reverse complement.
GAGGGGAGAGGAAGGGGGGGGGGGGGGAGGGGGAAGGAGAGGGGGGAGAGGGGGGGGAGAGAGAAAGGGGGGAGGAGAGGAAAAAAGAGGGGGGGAGAGAGAAAAAAGAGAGAAAAGGGGAAAAGAGGAGAGAAGGGGAAAGGAGAGAGGGAGGAAGAGGAAGGAGAGGGAGAGGAGAGAGGGGAAAGAGGAGGGGGGGGGGGGGGAGAAAAGGGAGAGAGAGAGAGAGAGAAGGGGGGAGAGGGGAGAGAGAGGGGAGAGGAGAGAGAGGGGGGGAGAGAGAGAGGAGAGAGACGAGGAGAGAGAGAGGAAGAGGGAGGAAAAGAGAGAGAGAGAGAGGAGAGAGAAAGGCCAGGAAAAAGAAAACGGAATATGGAATGCACAAAGCTAAAAAGAAAACCTGATTATGACGAGAGAGATCGTGGCAATAAACTACCAATAAGTGACAGGTAGAACATAAAGACGACCACACGAAAAACAAATTCCTAAAGAGGAAATCGCGATGCCATAAACTGCCATAAACCTTACCTTTAATTCGCAACCCCCCCTCCCTCCCTCCCCCGCTGGAACTGCATTGGTCGGCCGCCCTTCCGTGCGCGCCGAGGCCCGCCCGCCCGTCCCCCACTGGATCGCCGGCCTACAAAAAGTGTGTTAGCGTGTCTAAGGGGACGACCGCTCTGCTACCCCGGGGGCGGAGTCGTGCTCGCGTCCGCCAGTCGTGCTCGCCCCCGGGTGGGCCTCTCCTCGCCTCGGCGTCGCTGTGTGATCACTCTTGATTACGTGCATGCTTGCCACCTGCTCCGGGGACTTACCGACCGGCGTCGGACTGAGCGCACGAGGGGGCACATCGACCCAAAAATGCGACCCCCCCCCAAATAAATGGAAACCAAAAACAGAGGGGCGCAGAGCAAGCATGGGAGGCCGATCTGCCATGATGATAACGGAGCAAGCAAGAAGATAAGCAGGCCGCAGCCCCCACTGAAGGAGCCGGAGTGGTCAGCCCAAACCGCCGTCTGCGCCTTCGCTGACGGGGCCTGGCCGTGGCACGGAGCTCGGATTCTTTCTCACGCTTGTTATTGCGATACGGTTATGGCTCCGCGGGTTCGCGTGTGGGAGAGAAAGGGAACAGGCAGAGAGAGGGAGGGAGGAAGGGAGAGGGAGAGAGAGAGAGAGAGAGAGAGAGAGAGAGGGGGAGAGAGAGGAGAGAGAGAGAGAGAAGGGGGGGTAGGGAGAGAAAAGAGAGAAAAGAGAGAAGAAAATAAAGGAAAAAGAGAGGGAGAGAGAAGGAGAAGAGGAGAGAAGAAGAGAGAGAGAGAGAGAGGGGGAAAAAGAGAGGGAGAGCGGAAAAGAGGAGAGAGAGAGGGGAGGGGGAAGAGAAGAGAGAGAGAGAAAAGAGAGAGGGAAGAAAGGGGGGGGGGGGTTTGGGGGGAAAGGGGAAAAAGGGAGGGGAGGAAGGGAGAAGAAGAGAGAGAGGGGAGGGAGGGGAGAGAGAGAGGAGAGAGAGGGGAGAGAGGAGAAGGGAAAAGAGGGAAAAAGAGAGAGAGGAGAGGGAAAAGGGGAGAGAGGAGAGGGGAAAAAAAGAAAGAGAGGGGGAGGGAGGGAAGGGGTAGGGGACAAGGGGAAGAGAGAGAAGAGAGAGAGGAGAGAGAGAGAAGAGAGAGAGAGAAGAGAGAGAGAGAGGGGAGGGAGAAAAAGAGGAGAGAGAGAGAGAGAAAAGAAAGAGAAGGAAAATCCAGGGGAGGGATTTGGGGAGATTAGAAGAAGAGGAGAAAAGGAAGAAGGAAGGGGAGGGAGAAGAGGAGAGAGAGGAGGGGAGGAAGAGAAATGGGAAGAAAGAGGGAGGAAAGAAGGGGGCGGGGAGACAAAGGGAAAGAAGAAGGGAGCCCCCCCGGACGGGAAGAAGGGGGGGGGGGGAAGGGAGGAAGGAGGACGAGGAGAGAGCGGGGAGGTGAGGGGAAGGGGAGAAGGAACGAAGGGGGGAATTGCTTTTATTTTAGGGGAAAAACTTCTGCCAAGCAAACCCCCAAAGCCCCCGGGGAAGCAGAAAGAAACAAAAATTGATTTTTAAGATGCAAAAATTGAAAAGCCCACGTAATTAAAGGGGGGGGGTTGTTTGGATTTAAAAAACGATTGGCGGAGCCCTGCGGCCCCGACGCTGGCGGGTGAAAAGGGGGGACAGAGGGCGACTTGGGTCTTTGGAGGGGGAAGACCCCCGGCGTCTTCCTAATCGGGGCCCGAAAAGGAAAAAGGGTTTCTTTAAAAGGGTTGAGCAAAAAGGAAAGGGCGCAGGGGCAAAAAAGGATATCTGCTGGGGCCCCGGGTCAATTTCGTCATGCATGCGTTAAGGGGTTTTCAAAATGCGAAAGGGGCTGGTGATTTGTATTTCTTGCATCAGCCATGAAAGTTAGTTGACGAGAGAAAAAAGCGGCACAACGTAAAATCAGTGATAAGAGAAATCATGGCGAGGAGGAGGTACACGTGGAGAGTTTTGGATGAAATAGGGGAGCAATACAGTGAAGTTACGAACCAATTTATATACCCTTATTCCCTGTTCCATTACCGTGTACCTCTCTAGTTGCTCACTCAGGCCAATCATCCATCTGAGTGGCTGCATAATGGCCATGCTTCTTCTCACTCTCGTCAACCTTGTCGGTCTACTTTTCCCGCTCGGCCCGACCTCGCCTCAAATCAACCGATCTGACCTGACCTCTAACCTAAGACAGCCCAATCGCCTCCACTAGCCTAGGAAGAGGCAAGACAGCAGCAAAACCCAATAACAGGAAGTAGAGAGCAAGAGCGAGTGAAGTGCTGCGTCGTGAGGAGCTCCGTTCCGATGGCCACGACGCATGGCCAGGCTCCGTGGCCGATCGTCAGCACGTGAGGTGTGTTATGCCGGCGTCACGTGACATCATCCGCAGTGTATGCGAAGGGAGCTTAGTTCCATAGGCGCGCCGGGGACACACGTGCATGGCCATTGCCAGTC
>NC_051421.1:20098202-20100702 GCF_015228065.2 Penaeus monodon | reverse complement strand
GTAATCGGATACGACACAGTTTATCCGAGTCTGTGGTGAGATTAAGAGAGCAAGTAGGCGCGTTATATGACACAATAATGTCCGAGTGTTTAAAGCTGAGGGGCGAGTGAGGGGACTGAGCGTTCGACCTCGCGCTCTCCGCTCGCGCGCGCTGGAAAGCGGGTTCTTTCACGCGGTTTTTTTCTTACTCTTTTTATGCCTTCCTCTTTATCTGCGGTTGGATAATGAGATTCAGCTAGGAATTTGCCAGCAAGGTGCTGCTCATTTCTATTTTATTTCTCTAATATTATATAGATGTGCATAGAGAAGGAGAAAAAGATGTGAGACAGACAGATAATTGGAGAGAGAGAGAAAGAGAAAGAGAGAGAGAGAGAGAGAGAGAGAGAGAGAGAGAGAGAGAGAGAGAGAGAGAGAGAGAGAGAGAGAGAGAAATGCAAACAGGTAAAGAAAGAGATGAAAGAAAAGGCTCATTCAGAGAAAAAAGAAGTCTACCCTGAACCAAAAACAATGTCACAATCCTACAAATAACAAATCTCTTCTCGATCCGAGCGAGGATCCGGGTCACCACCGAAATCTGATCAACTGGCCATGGACAATCCACCTGCAACAATCCACCTGCAACAATCCACCTGCAACAATCCACCTGCAACAATCCACCTGCAACAATGCACCTGCAACAATCCACCTGCAACAATCCACCTGCAAACTCTCACCTGAATTCCTCTGTAACATTTAGCTGTTGACAAACGCACATCCTTATAAAGGCCTTCAGAACCTTCCCTCACGACAGAGTGACACTGATAATAATGATTACTATAACAGTTCATTATATAAAACGATACTTATATAAAAAGTGGTAACGATGATAAAAGAAGTGATAATAATGATAATAATAATAATGGTGGTGTTGGTGATGGTGATGATGATGATGATGATGATGATGATGATGATGATGATGATGATGGTGATGATGATGGTAATGGTGATGATGATGATGATCATAAGAATAAGGAGGAGGATTAACGCCATATCACTAGGAATAGAAAAATGAATAAAGATTTTAATAATAATCATGATAGCAGCATCGGCAAAAATTTAGTGGCTAATATAAGGCAGTTACTTAATGACAGTGATATGACAATATTAACATTAATGTTGCAATAACCAGCCAAAAATGTTGTCATTATTATACAGGTTGATAATTGGTTTGAGTTTTTTTATCTATATATATTTATCTATCTATCCATCTATCTGTTTATCCATCTACCTACCTATCTATATATATATATATATACATATATACTTATCTATCTATCTGTCTATCTATTTTCCTCTCTCTATTTCCTTTCCCTATACATCCTTTTAAACTATTCAATTACATGGATTCAGGTCAGCGCCCAGGGTGAAGGCGATTCTTTTTTTCCGGAAATTATTATTCGTGTTGTAGACGACAAAAAAATCTCACCTCTCCGTGTCAAAACAAGGAAATGACCGGTTGTGTGGCGGGGAATGAGGTCTGGCCGGCTTATGGGCCCTCTGTCTTTATCCCTCTCCCTCTTGATCCCTTCTGGTGTGGTTGTGACACTTCTGAGAACTTACGTGAGACTATTAAAAAATAAGATATCTCGGCAATTATCCATTCGAGGATTCACAATTTTCATTGCGGATTACAGTTTCTATGACTGTTTAATGTGTATTATAGTGAGGTGATACTGGTTGGCAGGCTTAATATAGAAGAAGGTTTCAAGGTTCTGCCATTGTCCTATGGCCCAGGGTCACCTTCTTCGCACCAGGGGGAGGGGGAGGGAGGGGGTGTTGACAGAGAGGCGGGCGTGGGCATACAACTGTCTCTCTTACCACTCGGCCCCCTGAGCTCGTTCTCCCTTCCCGTCCTTATCTTGGGTTATCTGCGCCGCCCTCTGCCCAGGTCTACTTAAATCCACTTACATACATATGCATACACGCTGAAAGCTTTAAAAGCCCGTGGATATGCTTATCAGATGAAGCATACACGTCCCTAAGAAGATAATGCACACACGCAGAAACTTTACCACAATACCCCCTCATATTTCTATACACGCTACCTAATAAGCCCAACTTGACTGCGCATTCTCATCTCTCCAGAGAAATAGCCCAATTTGTTACCCCGAACTTCGCTGGCTTTAATGAAGAAGAGGCAGACAAAAAACGCACATAAAAAGAGGCAGAGGATGAACACAGGGCAGCCAGCCGAAGGGCATTTGATTACTCCTTTCAGTGGTAGGCTCCCGTGCCCTTGAATCGAGTCTCCAATAGACAGCTCCATTTCTTCGCCCCTGGGGAGTTTGAGAAAAGAGACTTTGGCGTTTTGGGTCCGAAAAGGGCGAAAGGGAAGGGGGTGGGACCCGTCGGGTAGGAAGTGGGAAGGGACGGATTGTGTCACACGTACGTTACCTCTTTAGGTACAAAATCATGGTGTGCGGGCACGGGCGAAGGGAGGGCGCGACTAGAAGGCGTGAAC
>NC_051421.1:20076303-20078734 GCF_015228065.2 Penaeus monodon | reverse complement strand
AAGGGGGGAGAGAGAAAGGGAAGGGAGAAGAGTGAGGAGGATAATGGAAGGAAAAGAGCGATCGGTTGAGCAGCGAGACAGTGAGTTGTTGCAGCGTGTGTGTTCAGTTGCTTGATGCTTGCATGAGCACCCCGTATAGTTCTAGGGCCACGGGTGAACTGGAAAAGACTGGGTATGTGTTTGTATTAGCGTATATCACAAGCATAAAGGCAAGATATACAAATACAAACTTTTGTAAAATGTATGATCTATTATGGGGAAGGGGGGATTATCTAATCTTTATGTGAATTCATCACCCTCTCTCTCTCTCTCTCTCTCTCTCTCTCTCTCTCTGTCTCTCTCTCTCTCTGTCTTCTCTCTCCTCTCTCTCTCTCTCTCTCTCTCTCTCTCTCTCTCTCTCTCTCTCTCTCCCTCTCCCCGTCTACTCCTCCCTCATGTCATAACATCATGCATAGAACAGAAGCTGGCAGGAGATGAAACAGCCTCACCCACACAAGCAAGATCACTGTGCAGAGAAAACAACAGCCGGCCTGCAACAACAACTGCGGACAAAACAAAGGCAAGCGGGAGAGATGGACATTATTTAATTACGGAAACGATTTCAATAATAGTAATAATGATAATGATGATAATGATAGTAATGATGGCAATGATGATGATAATGATAGCAAAGAGGATTATGGTGATGATAATAATGATAGTAAAGAGGATAATGATGACGATGATGCTATAGAATAATAAAAAATGAAGATAACTGTGATGATAATGATAATGATAATGGTTATGATATTAATAATGGAATGAGAATAATGATGACAGTGATGATAATGATAATAATAATAATAATAATAATAAATAAAACAAAATTTAAACCATAGTATAATTACAATAACAATAAGTTAATAATATATAATTAATAATAATAATAAATATAATAATAAATGAAAAGATAATGATATATAATTAATAATAATAATAATATATTATAATAATAATAATAAAAATAATAATAATTATTATTATTATTATTATTATTATATTATCTTATTATATTATACATTTTTTTCATTATTATTATTATTATTATTATTATTATTATTATTATTATTATTATTATTATTATTATTGTTGTTGTTATTGTTGTTGTTGTTGTTGTTATTATTATAATGATAGTAATGATAAATGCAACATAAATTATAACAAACAGCCATATCGATAACCTCTGCATAATAATGATCTATAAAATAACCAGGGTTCGATAAAGTAGGTAAAATTACGACAACACGATGGCAACACTGAGCGGTTGAATTGTTTCATGACTATATTGATATTTTTTTTTTGTTTAATGAGGTTACTATAGTTTCGTTGTTGTCATACTTCATCTCTCATGTATATCATTATGATTATGAATCTCGTCATTGTTATCATCATCACAGCTTTATCATGCTTGTAATTAGTATTAATTATTACTTAAGTAGATTGACTTGTAATTCTCATCGATTTTTTTCTTTTTTTTTTTGCACTAATAACTATATTAGCAGTGCTATCCTTAATAACATTACAATCAACATCCCAATTATTTCAGCATTATCAGGATCAGCGTTATTCATCACTGTGCATCAATAGTAATGAATACCTTGCAAATTCACACCATAACAAAAGAGCCCACGAGTGTCAACACGGTAAGATTTTGCAAAGGGCACCTGGCGACGATGACGACCCGCGGGGAGATGATGCAAAGGCCTCCAGCAACGGGGGGGGGGGGGGGTCCTGGACACGAGCGCCGGGAAGCCTTATTAAGAGGCGAGGGCGGCGCCATTCATTCGCTCTTGCCCTCCCGCGCGCTGATGGTCGGGATTCAAACCCCGGAGGCTTGTAACTCCCTCCTTCTCCTCGGCGACCTCTGCGACGCCGGGTTTCTACTCTCCCTGTTTCCTTTTTTTCCCTTTTCTCTCTATCTTTCTTTCACTTTGCGTTCAGGATTATATCTTCTCTCTTGCTCTTCGTTCCATTCACTTTTGTTCAATGATTACACTCCCTCGCCCGCCCTTGGTATTTCTTCTCGCACTAATGTTGTCACTTTCCGTATTCCATAGCTGTATGGAAACTCGGGGCTCCCTTAACCGCCCACTTTGCCCCCCCCCCCCCTCCATTCCACTTCTTGCGCCTCATCTCGCTCTCCCTACCGGTCCCTTGGCAAACACACGTGCATCTTGTCAGGTCAGTCAGGTATATGAATTTACTGAGAAGTATATCATATTTAAATATAGGGAGGAACACATAAGCCAATACAAGTACAGATACATAACAAGACAAAACCATAAACATATGAATAACTAAATAGACACCTACATATGCCCTATTTATACACACACACATACACACGCATAATACCCCCCACACACATACGCTACCTAACACACACAATGCC
>NC_051421.1:20068803-20071303 GCF_015228065.2 Penaeus monodon | reverse complement strand
GAACTTTACTAGGTCCCAGAGATTGAAGATTTCTAGCTCCTAGTATCAGCACTCCAACTCACATCTCTGGACATGGATATAGTGATACGGATACTGTGGCCTAGGAGATCGACCACATTCTTGTTAGCACTTGATGGAGTATCCTCCAGAATTGCAGGGTTTATAAGAGTGTACCGAGTTCTGTGGTACTGACCATAGGCTGGTAGTGGCTACCCTATGGGTCCACTTCAAAAATCTTTGTCCCTCTAGTGGCCACTCTTGGATGTTTCACTTGGACAGGGAGGAGGAGTGTGCCCATGAGTTTGCCATGGCAGTCTCTGATCGATTCACAAAACTTGAAAACCTGATGGACCCAGTTGCTCTGTGGGAGTCCTTCAAGTGTAAAATACTCGAAGTAGCGCAGGAGTCCATTGATATATGCCTGAGGGCAAGGCAGAATTTCATCTCCCTGGAGACAATGGAGGCCACTGAAGTGTGTTGCTGAATGGAAGGTCAGGACTTGCATCACTCTTTGGTGTGTTGGACATGAACACTGTTGAGAAGGGATAAGGAAGAGTTCATTAGGAATCTTGAAAGGTTGAAAGCAATTTGGATGGATCTCAGATCATGTTGTGGTTCATGAACGTTAGGTTGAAAATTTTGAGCAGCTGTACCAATTAGCTTGGATGCAAGTGGTATCACAATACCTGTGCCGGATCCACCCATCAGCAAGGAACCTCCTACCCTAACTGAGGTTAGCGATTTGTAAGCTGAAGAGTGGGAAAGCTGCAGGCATATGTGATATCCCTGCTGAACTGGGGCTGAACTATGGCATGGGACTTACATGCAGTCTTGACTGCCATCTGGCAGTCTGGTTCCATTCCCCCTGACCTGTTGAGGGACATGGTCATCTCTCTCTGGAAAGGGAAAGGGGATTGGTGGCACTGTAGCAACTACCGTTGCATTACACTGCTCAGCATACCAAGCAACGTTTTTCCCCACATTCATCTGAAATGAATCCATGACCACCTACGAAGGTGGAGACTGGAGCAACCTGAATTCACTCCAAGCAAGTCCACAATAGACTGTATCCTAGTGCTTCAAGTAACTGTGGAACACCATCATCAGTTCGGTCGTGGGTTGTTTGCTGCCTACATCGACCTCAAAAAGGCATTAGACTCAGTGCATCGAGAACACTATGGGAGATTCTGAAACTTAAGAGTATTCCAACCTCAATTATTGGCCTTATAGCAAGCCTATATACTGGTACTGAAAGTGCTGTAAAAGTGTGGTGGAGGCCTGTCAAAATTATTCCCTGTTAATGCAGGGGTGAGGCAAGGCTGTGTCCTTGCACCAACATTTTTCAACACCTGTATAGGCTAGATAGTGGGCAGAACTACTATGTAAAGTCAATGTGGAGCAATACTGTACAATATCAAGGTTTTAGACCTTGACTTTGCTGATGATGTTGCTATCCTGAGTCCCTGGAGTCACTGGTGGTGTCTCTTGATACATCTAACAATGAGGCAAAGCCTTGGGCCTAGAGGTCGCCTGGACCAAGATTCAGGACTTTGGGGGCCTGTTAGGGAACCAGTTAAGTTGATCCATGCTTGCAGTGAGGAAGTTGAAGCCACAGAGAGCTTTGCATACCTTGGTAACGTAGTCCATATCCCTGCGCTATCAGACCTAGAAGTCAGCAGACAGATTAGCCTGGCAGCAGGAACTATGAACTCAATCAACAAGAACATTTGGAGATACCTATGCAAAAGGACCAAGCTATGTGTCCTCAAGGCCTTGATACTGCCAGTTTTCCTCTATGGAAGTGAAAACTGGATCCTATCTAGTGCCTTGGAGTCTTGTCTTGATGTCTTTTGTAACATCACTGGATCATGGGGTACAGTTGGCAGGACGGCTACACCATGAGACTGGCATGGGATCTGTTACTTGCTTAATCAAGGATCACCAGCTCAGGGTATATATAGGCACCTAGGTTCGTTTCCCTGTGGATGACCATGCCCATCAGGTTGTCTCTCTGTGAGACAATCCTGGGTGGAGGAGGCCTGTGGGACAACCTAGGAGGTCATGGCTTGGGCAGCTCGACCAGACCTGTTGCGAGGAGTTAGAGATGGGCTGAGGTCCTGCCTAGAGACTCGCCATGAGGGTCCCTCGTGGCTGGGAGCGGAGGGTAGATGTGGCCATTCGCCCCTGTCGGCATTAGCCCCTTAATGATGATGATGATATAAATATATATATATATATATATATATATATATATATATATATATTATATGTATATATATTATATATATATATATATATGTGTGTGTGTGTGTGTGTGTGTGTTCGTGGTTGTGTGTGTGTGTGTGTGTGTGTGTATTTGTGTATGTGTGTGTGTGTGTGTGTGTGTTTATTTATTTATATATTTTTTAACAACCATTCAATCCACTGCAGGACATAGACCTCTCTCAATTCACTATTGAGAGGTTATTTGGCAGTGCAAGGCAGTGCCTTGCTAGTGAGT
>NC_051421.1:20044699-20049699 GCF_015228065.2 Penaeus monodon | reverse complement strand
GAGGTGGGGCAAGGAACGGAACGGGTGGGATGTGGGGCAAGGAACGGACGAAGGTGGGGCAAGGAACGGGACGGGGTGGGGAAGGCGTGGGCAGGGAACGGAACGGGGGGGGGGGGGAGGTGGGGCAAGGAACGGACGGGGGGGGGGTGGGGCAAGGAACGGACGGGGGGGGGGGGAGGTGGGCAAAGGAACGACGGGGGGAGGTGGGGCAAGGAAACGGGACGGGGGGGAGGTGGGCAAGGAACGGACGGGGGGGAGGTGGGGCAAGGAACGGACGGGGGGCAGGAGGGGCAAGGAACGGACGGTGTGGGGGGAGGTGGGGCAAGGAAACAGGCACCGGGGGGGAGGTGGGGCAAGGCAGCGAACGGGGAGTGTGGGCGCAAGGACGGAACGGGGTGGAGGTGGGCAGGAACGGAGACGGGGTGGGAGGTGCGGCAAGTCGGACGGGGGGGAAGGTGCGGGCAAGGAACGGACGGGGGGGAGGTGGGGCAAGGAACGGACGGGGGGGCAGGTGGGGCAAGGGAACGGGACGGGGGGAGCGGTGGTGCCAGGAACGGACGGGGGGAAGGTGGGGCAAGGAACGGACGGGGGGGGGAGGTGGGGGGCAAGGAACGGACGGGGGGGAGGTGGGGCAAGGAACGGACGGGGGGGGGAAGGTGGGGCAAGGAACGGACGGGGGGGGGGAGGTGGGGCAAGGAACGGACGGGGGGGAGGTGGGGCAAGGAACGGACGGGGTGGGGAGGTTGGGGGGGGGCAAAGGAACGGACGGGGGGGGGAAGGTGGGGCGGTGGGGCAAAAAGGACGGACGGGGGGAGGGGGGGGCAAGGAAACGGACGGGGGGGGGGAAGAAGGTGGGGCCAAGGAACGGACGGGGGGGGAGGTGGGGCAAGGAACGGACGGGGGGGAGGTGGGGCAAGGAACGGACGGGGGGAGGTGAGTTGAAGGCAATGAAAAAGATGCTCGACCTCCTGTGCTAATGGACGTACTACTGACGAGCGTCCTTAGGGCTTTGCTCCGGCCATTGGGATTTTTCTCCCTTTGTTTGCTTTTGCTGGCAATTTTAAAAAACACGCCCAAACGTGCACGATGACTCACATCCACCATTGTCACAAGGCTTCAAAGGAAGGCCTCGCGCGCGCACTCATGTACTGCGAACACGCGCGACAGTCGCCTGACCTGTTTTCAATTTCTTGTGCTTCGTCCTCGTCATCCTGCTTCTCCTCCTTTGTTTTCATCTATTCCTTCTTGATCCTTTTTCATTCTTCTTGTTTCTTTTCTTTTCATTTTTTCTTCTTCTTTTTTTTTCTTCTTCTTTTTCTTTTTTTTCTCCCCCTCTTCATTCTTCTTCGTTTTCTCCTGCGTCTCCATCCTCTTCCTTCTCCGCCGTCACCCTCTCCCCGTTTTTTTCTTTTTTATTATTATTATTATTCTGATGTGATCCGATTTCGTTGCTAAATATATGTTGTATCTAAAAACAACTGATTTTAGTGAAGGGAGACTGAAAATTCTTGTTTCTCCCACCTCCCCTCACTAACCCCCCCCCCCCTTTCCACCCACCTGTTAAGCAGTAAGAGGAACCTCCCTCTCCCTCCCCTACCTTTCTTCCTCCCCCTCCCCTACCTTTCTTCCTCTCCCTCCCTCTCCCCTCCCGGCGAGCTAACAGATCACGATAGGCTCGAGCATCCGGTTCCTTGGGCCCGGTAATGCGATGCCAAATTTCCGGAAACCCCGTGTGGGTCGGAACACCCTATTTGTCAGCCTCTCCTTCGAACATTTCCCCACCCCCACCGCTGTATCCTTGCCCCCCCCCCTACCCTCATCCTACACCCCTACATCTATACCCCCTCCCCTCCCCCTCAGCCGTAGATGCCAAGACGAATCATATTGGGGGCGAAAGAGGGGAAGCGAGTGAGGGGGGGGGGGGCACCGGGCGTGTTGCTGCTCGCTCTCGAGATGGATCGGCGGCAAGCGAGACGCCGGGAGCGCTGGAAGGGTTCGAACGCTGGAAGGGTTCGAACGCTGGAAGGGTTCGAACGCTGGATTCGTCGGATTCGCGGCGCGTGGCCTTCCGAGGGAATAGCCCGAGATGGCAGTGAAACTCGTCGCAAGGGAAATTGTTCTATTTGTGCGTGTTTTTTTTTGTATATATGTATGTATATATATATATATATATATATATATATATATATATATATATATATATATATATATATATATATATATATATATATATGTATATGTGTGTGTGTGTGTGTGTACGCACACACACACACACACACACACACAGCACACACACAACACACACACACACACACACACACACACACACACACAACACACATTTATATATTATATATATATGATATATATATATATATATATATAATATATATATATATATATATATATATGTATACATTTTTATATATACATATAGATACATATGTACATGCATATATACACATATATATACATATTTGCATAATTATATATATATATATATATATATATATATATATATATATATATATATATATTATATATATATATGTGTGTGTGTGTGTGTGTGTGTGTGTGTGTGTGTGTGTGTGGTGTGTGTGTGTGTGTGTATGTATGTATGTATGTATATATATATATATATATTTTTTTATTTATTTATTTATTTATTTATTTATTTATTTATTTATTTGTTTGTTTGTTTATTTTTTTGCTGGTTAATGTATGCATATATGTATATATGTGTGTATCTGTGTGAAAGTGTGTATGTAGCCTACAAACACACACACACACATACACACACACACACACACACACACACACACACACACACACACACACACACACACACACACACACACACACACACACACACACACACACAACACACACACACACACACACACACAAACTATATATATATATATATAATATATTATATAGAGATATATATATATAATATATATATAAATATATATATGTATATAGATATATATGTGTTTATATATATATATATATATATATATATATATAAAAGGCTGCGGTGGCCGAGTGGTTAGAGCATCGGACTCGAGACTGTCCACGACGGCAATCTGAGTTCGAGGGTTCGAGTCACCAGCCGGTGCGTTGTTCCTTTGGGCAAGGAACTTCACCTCGATTGCCCACCTACCCACTGGGTGGGCAAGGCAGCCCAAGTCAGTGCCGGTCCCAGAACCGGGTAAATAGAGATGGTGACTCGATAAAAACACCGGCAACCGCAAACCACCGCTCTAAATTGCTAAGAAAATCATGAAAAATTCATGATCGCCAACGTCCTAGTAGGACAGGGCACTTGAAAAAATATATATATATATATGTATATATATAATATATATAATATATATAAATATAGATATATATTAGATATGTATATATATGTATATTATACATATATATATAATATGATATATATATAGTTATATATTATATATAATATATATACATATATATATATATATATATATATATATATATATATATATAATATCCGTGCGTGTGTGCACACTTCACGCACGTAAGAATGTGTGTATACATTCATACACACGCACGTAAGAATGTGTGTATACATTCATACACACGCACATCGCCCGCGCGCGCACATGAGCACACACGCGGATTTGCATATGTTTGGGAACCACCAACAATGATTACCTAACCAACTACTCCCCTGGGAAGGATCATGGGTCATCCACCCCAGTAGAAAGACCTAGTCAACTGCATGATGTCAACATGGCGCCAAGTTGTTCGCCATGTCGATGGCTCATAAAGAATAAGAATAAGTCTTCTCTCTCTTCTCTCGCCGCCTCCCGTCTCGCGCTCGTTCGTCTCCTGCTCTCTCTCCTCTCTCGTCTCGCTCCGTCCTCTCTCTGTATATATATATATATGATAATATATATAGAATAAATAGTATATATATATATATATAAATATAGATATATAGTATAGACAATTATATAGATATAGATAAATATATATAGTATATAATATAATATATATATATATATACACTCTATACACACACCCATACCGAAACACACACACACACACACACACACACACACACACACACACACACACACACACACACACACACACACATACACACACACACACAAACAGAGAGAGACAGAGAGAGACAGAAAGAGAGACAGAGACAGAGAGAGAGAGAGAGAGAGAGATGCGTGTGTGTGTTTAGGATGTATGTATAGATAAATGTGCACATGAGTCCATTTGATCTAAATGGGAAAATGATAGCAATCACCTTTGCTGTATCTATAATACATACATATTTACTGCATTAATGTCCTGGTGAAAGAGACCAAGATTCATAAAATTATTAAATGCATTAGACGTTTTCATTAGACCCCTGGTAACAAAAGCAAAGAGTGAATGCCCATTAGTTCTGACACATGATGCCAAAGCATGAGTTTTGCTAATTCATCTGTCGTGACATTAATGATATTAAATAGTACTTTACCATTAGTATCATTATTCATTTATCGTTATTAGTAGTGTTATTGTTTAGCTATTGACAGAAAATGCATACTAATAGTTCTTGTTATAATCACTGTTATTATTGTTATTCTTAATGTGTTGATAGTGATAGTATCGTTGCCATTGTTGACGTCGTGTTGCTGTTGTTGCTGTTGATGCTAATGTCACTCCTGTTCGAAGCACAAGAGAGAGAGAGAGAGAGAGAGAGAGAGAGAGAGAGAGAGAGAGAGAGAGAGAGAGAGAGAGAGAGAGAGAGAGAGAGAGAGAGAGAGAGAGAGAGAGAGAGAGAGAGTATCAGTATCAGTATTGCAAATTGTGTTAAGTTCTACTGATATTAGTAATACAATCGCTGAAATTATGACTGTCGCCATTATCATCACAGTAATCTGTTTAACCAGTATTGTGAATAACATCGCCATCAATATTAGGACTGACATTAATGCAAATATTACAGCTATTGTTGACTATTT
>NC_051421.1:20034446-20044599 GCF_015228065.2 Penaeus monodon | reverse complement strand
CTCTCCCTCTCTTTTTTTTCTCTTCTCTCTTTCTCTCTCTCCCCTCCTCTCTCTCCCTTCTCTCTCTCCCCTCTCCTCTCTCTTTTTTTTCCCCCTCTTTTTTCCCCTTTTCTCCCCGTGTGAAGGGAAAACCCATTGGGGTGAACCCGCTCCCCGGTGCCAATGCGCCCCTATCAGCAGCTTTACAGCTTTTCTTTGAAGCCATCCCGTCCCCCACTTCTCTGCCCCTTATTCTCTCTCTCTCTCTCTCTCTCTCTCTCTGTCTCTCTCTCTCTCTTTCTCATCTCTCTCCTTTCTCTCTTTATCTCTCTCTCTCTCCTCTCTCTTCTCCTCTCCTCTTTCTCTCTCTCTCCTCTCTCTTTTCTCTCCCTTCTCTTTTCTTCTGTTATCTGTTACATCTATTCTGTTACCTACCTATCTATCTATCTATCTATCAAAAAATATCAAAAGAAAGATAGAGAAAGGGCAGACCAATAGAAGAAGAACAAACAAACAAAAAAGAAACAGAGAGAGACAAGAAAGAAGGTCGCGGACAAGCCTATTAGCCAACGTTCATATTCCTCTGTGCAGTTAACAAGCGATTTCACTCTCCAGGTAATCCGAACGGGGGCTTTTTTCCCCTCAGTTTCCTCCCTCCTCCTGTATTCCTCTGCTCACAGCTCCGTCAGTTCTGGTGAAGCTTTTGAATTCCTGAAGGATTTCTCGGGCCTGTCGAAAGCCTTTCTTGAATCCAGCAGCGCTTTCTCTGAGCATCATTTTTTGCACGAATGAGAACGAGAGAGGACTCTGCAAGAGATAGATGCTGTTTAGTTTATATGATACAGCTGTATTACAGTTGGATTTACGCGTTTATGCTCCTGGAATATGAATTAACTAAATCATTAATAAATAGGCGGGGGAAAAAAGAGTCGTTAGTCAAATTAGTGTTGTCAAATAATTTTCATATTTTAAATTATTACTAACTAAATGTATGCCGTGGCTAATGTCACATTTTGCACGTATTCATTAAAATAAAAGTACAGTCGGATTTATTATCAGATTAACAGGATCGCTTCGCTGTAAATTCTCTCTCGTAAATTCTAGACGATAAATGATTTTGAGATTTATGGAAACTTTTTATTTACAAAAAAAGAATAGTAATTTCTATATGCTCCGTTTGAATCAGTTAAGTGCTTTTTATTATTTTCATTTGATCTTATTTATTGCCTTTCTATTATCTACAATTCCATTATCTTTGCATTATGTATCATTCCAATTAAATTGCAGTACTAGAAGCAAGAGAAACAATATTAGATATTACTACTTATAAGTATAATCTTTGTTTCTGTTTGTACGTTTATCTACTTACCTAACTATCTATCTTTCGGTTTTACTTTCTGTCCATCTATCTATCGTTTCCTCTTTCTGTACAATAATATATTACCTATCTCAATCTTAGCACTCTCGTTAGACTAAAGACTTCATGATTAACTGTGTTAGTCATCATAACCATTATCTAAATTGCACAGAGCGGAAAATCAGTCCAGTTCGCTAACTTCTACCTAATTAAATCTAAAAACAAAGTTATGCCCATTTGACGCGACATGTAAAGCCTTTTTTCGGTGGCAGCGTTATGAGACCATGTTTGGAGAGAGAGAGGGGAGCGAGAGAGATAGGGAGGAGAGAGAAAGAGAGAGGGGGAGGAGGGGAAATGAGAGAGAGGGGGGTTAGAGGAAGAAAGAAGAGAGACACAGAGAGAAGGAGAGAGAGAGAGAGAGAGAGAGACAGAAGAAGAGAGAAGGAGGGGAGAGAGGGGGGGGAGAAAGTGTTGAAGTCAAAGAGAGAGACAGACAAACAGACATACATACATACATAAAGACAGGCAGACAAAGCGAGGAAGGCAGAGAGAGAGAGAGAGAGAGAGAGAGGAGAGAGAAGAGGAGAGAGAGAGAGAGAGAGAGAGAGAGAGAGAGAGAGAGAGAGAGAAGATAGGAAGGAAAGAGAGAGAGAGATATGAAGGAAAGAGAGAGAGAGAAAGAAAAGAGAGAGAGAGAGAGAGAGAGAAGGGGGAGAAAGGAGAGTGGGTAGAAAAAGGGGGAAGGGAGACAGGAAGGGAGAGTGAAGTTGAAAGAGCGTTGAGGTTGGAAAGAGAGAGAGGGGGAGAGAGACAGAGAGAGCCTGGTTGAAACATTCACACTACAGTTTGAAAATACATTTCATAACGGAAACGCAATTAAAAGAAACAGAATAGGCGCTAATTCAGACGATATGCGAGGTAGACTTCTCCCGTTTACATGCGTTGAGGAAAGATTCTATGGAATGCAACAAACATTATTATTGTGTATACAGTTGAAGCTTATGGCAAAGAAGGGACTGGAATTATAAAGTGCTCATGAAACACCGAGATAAACGCCAAGCTAATAGTAAGTTTGTGGTAAATGTTTTATATTCAAGCAAAAGTTAGTCAAATAGCTTGAGAGCCTTTCATATATTCTATTTGCTTTCGTAATTGTAGTGTCATGACCTAGAATGTTGTAGAGGGAACTGAAGCCAACGAAATCGAAACAGAGTAAACGTATTTAACTACTGAGATTTGTTTTAGCTTTTTTCCGGTTATTTTCTTTACCATCTGATTCAGCGAAGGACTTGTGTCTTTTCTCTAAATCTCTTCTCATTTCTTTATCCTCCTCGAGTTTATCCACCTTCACCCCTTTTTTTATATTCTCGTCTTTTTCCCTCCATCAGCTTCGCTTTTTTCCCTTCTCATTTTCTCGCATGGTTTAGTTTTTCGTTTTCATTGTTACTATTACTCATTTTGCATATCATCGTATTAGTGCCTTTCCTTTTCTTCTTCATTCAAATGGTTTCTTCTCCTCTTTCCCTAGATGGTTATATATTTTGGGTCGATTCCTTCTTCAGACTAAGAAGTCCCATATCGCCTCTAACTTCCTTCACATACACTAGAGACTTCAATTATACACACACAAGCAATAAAAATCTTAACGTGACTTCTATTCAGAAATCTTATCACTAACGAAGATACATGCGAAACCGGTAAAATACATCTCTTTTATTGTGAAGATGTTCATTCTCATTCATACCTTTTCTACATTTGCCAACCAAGGATACGGCCTTGCAAGAGCGTTCTGGGATGCTGGACCCACTCCCATGTCCCTCCGTGATACATACATCTCAGCAAACTTACTGCAACACAACACAGACATCTGCAACAATCTAGCCTGAGCGTTTACGTCTGCAATAAGTGCTACGCGGCATTGACCTTTGCAACGATGCTATGACGTATAACGAGGTTATGAAGACGGATAAGGACCACATTAACCCTTGGAAGCCCGTGATTTTCGACGCTAACGACCTGCGTATAATTTTTCAGTGCCGCTCTGAGACGTCGTCAATTAAATTAAAAGTCTTTCCTCGACGAAAAGAAAACGAAGGAAAAGTGAGAGAGAGAAAAAACAAGAGAGTAAAGAAGATGAAAAGAAGAGATACACGGAATAACTTTGATGCTCATTGGGGAAATACAATTGGTTAATGCAATACTTCTGTCGTGTAGCGCTTTTCGTTACGAGTAAAATGATTCTGCAATTTCGCTAATTTTGCCTCGTTTTCTTTCCACTTGCCCAAAAGAGAAGACAAAAAAAGAAGATGGGAAGAATGAAAAGGAAAGTGGAAATCAAGAGATAAAAAGAAGAGAGGAGAGAAATATTGATGGTCTTAATCGCTCTCATATCAGAAGCACCATTATTTGATCTGGTCGTGAGGTCAACGCATTTAGCATAATCTTTATTGCAACATCAATCTGTTTTTCCTTCTTTTCTCCCTCCCTGTCCTCTTCGCTCTCTCTCTCTCTCTCTCTCTCTCTCTCTCTCTCTCTCTCTCTCTCTCTCTCTCTCTCTCTCTCTCTCTCTCTCTCTCTCTCTCTCTCTCTCTCTCACTCTCTCTCTCACTCTCTCTTTCTCTCTCTCTCTGCATATGTGTATGCGCATCTATCTTTCTATATATGTGTGTACATATATATATATATATATATATATATATATATATATATATATATATATATATATAAATGTGTGTGTGCGTGTGTGTGTTTATGTATGTATGTACGTATGTATGAATGTGTGTATATATATATATATATATATATATATATATATATATATATATATATATATATATACATAGAATGACTGAATCATATATATATATATATATATATATATATATATATATATATATATATATATATATATATATATATGTTTCAGTCACTATATATATCCATCTATGAGCCTTCCGATAATAGGAATTCGTCTTTGTTGATTTCCTTTTACATATGAATAACTGTTGTCCGTGACTGCGCTGACAAGTGAGCACAGAAACAATGGGCGGACGGGTGGGTGTGTGGGCGGGAGGGCGGAGGGGCGGGTTGGTGGACGGGTGAGCGGAGGGGCGGAGGGGGGGCGCTGAGGTGGCACGATGAGGTTAAACAGGATTGCCAGGGCGAGCGTGTCTCAGCAGGAAGCGCATAGATTACCTCTCCGAACGCGTGCCTTCCTCCTTATTGTGTGCCTGCTTGATGCCGGCGTTACCTGCCTTACGCCGGAAGTCGTTAGCGCCCTTCCCAGCGCACGTGTCTGGCATGAGTGCTTGCTTGTCAGCCTTGGCGTCTGCTCGCACCTTCAGGCTCAGCGTGCTTGCTATTTGCGCGTTCTGTTTGTTTGTCTGTCCATATCCTTCCCAATAACTACTTTTGGATCTTCTCACCTACGCTAGTCTTTGTATTTGCTGATCTGCGCCATGTATTTGTTGGCTTGATTTTTTTTTCTTGTAGCATTTTCTTTGTTTTCCTTTCTGTTCAGCTAGATCAAAGGCAGGGCGAGTGCAGCGTCCTCGAGCTCCCATGTTGGCTGAGGTCAGTTTCAGCGGGCCTTGTGTCGGGTCACTCCGCCCTGACCCCGCGCGTTTGTGATCCTCACCCTTGCCTGCGTCTGTGTTCATTCTTTTTCCGGTTTTATCCTGCAATCTCTTTTTTTTATCGCAGACGCTAGCGAGACAAAAGGCTCGGGGCAGAAGGAGTAGTAGTATGCGAGACAACTCACCAAGAGGCTTCGCAGTTTGTTTTAAAGTTGGCGTGTCCGGGCGTGGGACTTATGAGGATATTTTTGGTTTGTGTGGAAGATCTTGTGGGCGCAGACGGAAAGGCGTGCCAAGGTAGGCGTGTACTGGCTTTGTGGTCTTCGCCCGCATACCCAAGAGGCGACACTTGCGTCTCGAAATCCGCATAACCGTGTACTTACTTGTCTTAACGCCACATCCCCCGCCCGCCCCAGCCACCCCCACCCTCTCGCCCCCTCGGCTTCATATCTAGGTTCCATAGGAAAGGGTTGCGGGGAGGAAGTGGTTTTTCGTGCCATTTTGGTGTTGCAGTTGCAATGACGGCGGCCCACCTGGCTATCGATTGCGGAAAGCAACTCTCGCCTTGACTCATATTAGGGAAGTATTGTGAAGTTTACTATCCTCGCTAATCTTTTTCTTATTCTCTTCTCTCTCTGGCTCTCTCTGGCTCTCTCTCTCTCTCTCTCTCTCTCTCTCTCTCTCTCTCTCTCTCTCTCTCTCTCTCTCTCTCTCTGTATAAGTGTTTTATGTCTGCCAATTATACTTACAAAACACAAGGACAGAGAATATGAACTTTTTATTTTGTTTCCAGCTGGCTTATTTTCCAGATTAGTCATCTAGTTTTCTCGTTAACGTCACTCCTTAAACATACTTAAATAATAATAATAATAATGGGAAAATTATTATACTAAATATCAATAGATGAATGGATTATCTAAGGGATAAAGAAATGGATAGAACAATTAATACGCAAACGAACGAACTGATAACTAATTTGACAAGTAAATAAACCCTTCGATAAACAGATAAACAAGGGACTAAATACAGCGACCTGCTCCCTGCTTCCCTTCCGCGCTGGAAAGAAGGACCGAAGCCCCGCAGCCCGAGAATCAACAGTGGCTTATGTTTAAAAATCAATAATCCTTTTCCTCTCCTTCCTTCGCCCTCCCGCCCACCCCTCTCAGCCCCTGTCCCTTCCCCTTTCTCATTCCGCACACTTACCATCCCATTTTCTTTTCCTTCCCTCCCCTTCCTACATCTTTCTTTCTTTTTTTTCTCTGCTTCTGTTTACCAACGAGTAACAAGTAGTCTTTGGTTTTCTTTGTTTTATTTTGTTCTGGTTGTTTTAGGTCATTAATTTTGGAGTGATTTCAGCAAGTGTTTGCATTAAGTCTTCGTCGATTTGCAGCTTCAGAGATTAAAGGCTGGACGGTCTCATGACGTCAAGGTTCCGTTCAAAGCAAGAACAGGACGAAGAGAAACGCTGATTGGTCGAGAGGGAAGGCGCGTTCATTTTTCGAATCACCATTTCTCCCTCCGTCGCAGGAATCGATCGTCAGCTAAGCCAGTGGCTCTCATCAAAGAGCTTTAATTGACAAAACGCGACGATGATTGTTAGGCTAATCCGTAAATTGTTCTAGGCCAATTAGAGAACGAAATCAATTATTATCGGAGCAGAAAACAGCGGCGGAACGGCGGAACCTGAACCATTTCGAGGCCATAAAAGTTGCTCCCGCGGCCCGAGGAGAACTCCGGCGGGCGCGAGGAGGACCGACCGTGAGCCGATTTGTGCCGTTAATGACGGTGCTGCAATGGCCGTTGCATTGTGCAGGGGAAGAGGGCGATGATTATGGGGATGGGAGCAATGACGGTGACAATTGGGGTATTGATGAAAGCGATGATAAGGTATGACAAAGCGGGGCTGTGATAGCGGGTGTTATAATTGATAGAGGTGAAACGCATTGCCATAATCGAAATGATTAGAGCAGCAATTATTTGTATGTCGGCAATGAGATAAAGGCTAATAATGATGATACATGTAGTAGTAATACTAGTGTTTTTTTTCGACGAGAGAGTGAACTAAAAAAGAAAGAAAACGATGCTGATTTTTTCTTCAATATTATTTGGGTCAGGATGATGACACCGAGAGGTTATGAAACATACATATGCATACGCACACACACACACATACATGTATATATGTATATTCATATATATATATATATATATATATGTATATTTATTTATTTATTTATTCATATATGAAAATTACATATATATACATACATATATATATATATATATATATATATATATATATATATATTGTGTGTGTTGTGTGTGTGTGTGTGTGTGTGTTGTGTGTTGTTGTGTGTGTGTATATATATATATATATATATATATATATATATATATATATATATATATGTATATATATATTTATTTATGTATATGTATATACATAATAAAACAATAATGATAGTAGTACTAACATCAACAACAACAATAATTATAATAGATGATAATTATGACAATAATAATGATGATGACGAAGATAATGATAATGATCATAATAATAACAACAACAATGTTAATGACGGTAATGAAGAACAACAACAACAACAAGAAAAAAGGACAAACATAATCATAACCGGACTTTGAGTTTACAAGGTTTGGCAGCGTTAATCCTTGAAATCAATTATTTAACCGTTTTACGTGAACTT
The DNA here is from genome assembly GCF_015228065.2 of Penaeus monodon. Lineage (NCBI taxonomy): Eukaryota > Metazoa > Arthropoda > Malacostraca > Decapoda > Penaeidae > Penaeus > Penaeus monodon. Next base: position 20,036,983 of record NC_051421.1, on the reverse strand, counting down.
GCGGAGAGAGGACGAACGACTAAAGGCTTATGCATTCATTAGAGGCTGCATGGAATAGCGAATGCGAGATAATGATGGGATGGAGGAATATAATAAATAAGCATGGATAAAAAATGTTAATGGATACGATGAGAATAGAAGTGAAAGAGGAAATTAGAATGGAAAGAGGAGAATAAATGTGATAAACTGGAGATTTGATGGTGATAAAGATGGAGATTAAATGCTGATAAAGATGAGAATTAAATGGTGATAAACTGGGAATTGATGGTGTAGATGGGACTTAGAATGGTGTAAGATGGCAAATGAGAAATGGTGATGAGGGAAATGAATTAAATGGTGATAAAAGGAAGATTAGAATGGTGATAAAGATGGAGAATTAGAATGGTGATAAAGATGGAGAATTAGAATGGTGATAAAGATGAAGAATTTTTTAAAAATGAACGTCAAAAGATGAGTGATGATTATGATAGATAGAAATTTAAGCAAGACTGATGGCGATAATAAAGACATAAAAGAACGAAAGGTAAAGATGAGTGATAAATATGAAAGATGGAGAATTCAATAAGGTAATAATAAAGAAACAGAGAAGCGAGTTAACACAGCACGATCAATCAGCATTCGACTAACGCTGCCACTGCCTTTTAATATAGTGCTCTCTCTACGTGCATTCTATCTGGGCGTTTGTGAAAAGGCCTCTGCAATAAGCGAACAATCAATTGGGAAATTAACAGGATTCAATTACAATTACAGGCCACAATTCCCGCTTACAGTTTCGTGGTGGCGAGCCCATGGAAACTTTTTCGAGCGTAGATTCGCGCGAAACGTTTGTCGCTACGGATCACTAACCCCGTTACGTTCCTCCCGCTCGCTTTGTCCGTCTGCGGTGTCTCTGCTTCGCTCCTCGCCCGTCTGTCTGTCCTGTCTACCGCTCTCGCTTGTTGGCCTAAGTAGATATATAGAGACAAATACACAGGTGTCGATGATTAGGTGTGCGTGAGAGAGGGGAGAGAGTGATCGCTAGTTGCCTATTCCTCTCCCTCTTTTGCCGAGCGCGTCGTTCGATCAGTGATACCGTTTATTCACTGTAGTTCTTTTTGCATGGGGACATAAACACAGAAGCAGTTGTATTTTTATGATATATACCGGTGTGCGTGCGTGCGTGCGTGCGTGTGTGTGTGCGTGCGTGCGCGCGCGTGTGTGTGTGTGATTGTGGATTATATTATATATTATATATATATTATATATATATTATATGCTGCATACGTAAGTGCCTTACGTTAATTATTTTAAACTTTTTCTTGATATGTGTATATATATATATATATATATATTATATATATATATTAGTTGTGTGTGTGTGTGTGTGTGTGTGTGTGTGTGTGTGTGTGTGTGTGTGTGTGTGTGTGTGTCGGTATCGTAGTAGCTATATTAAATGATATTAAATAACTATATTTTATATATATATATATATATATATATATATATATATATATATATATATATATATATATATATATTAAGAATCTGGAAAAATGTCCATTTTAGAAAACACAGACTATAAACAGTACGTTTCCCCTCCAGCACTGATGATATTCAATTAGTCATTTGAAATTACGGCCCAAATGAGTTCATTTCCCCGCGCACACCGCTCGGCTCAGGGCGGTTCAAATACCAATCACATTCAGGCTCCCATAAATCACCTGTTTCACACGTCTGGCGGGAATGAATGATTTTTTGATCCGACATTTGGTTTTACTTTTATTATGATTTTAACCAGATCGCGGGGCATGGGTATATATATATTTTTTTATCAGTTTTTAAAAGATATTTTCTTTTCCATCCCTTTATCTGTTTATTCAAGATTGAGTTAGGAAGGGATGAGCTAAATACGCTCAAGATTTTGAAGAATGCGCCCGTGTGAGTGCTGACCTGACCAAATCTCGCCCCACCCTCACTTGACCTAGCTTATCCCCTCCTCCTACAAGGGCACGGCCAAGCCCCTTATTCACTAATTATCCAAATATTTAAGGAACATCGGCGCCGTACCTGACACTCCGATCGCAGGTCTTCTTTCATTTGTGATTTTTTATATAGATGTTGGTGTTACTTTTCCGTTCTCGTCAGCAGCGGCGAGGTCAGGCATATAATGGTGGGGGTGGGGTGGGGGGGGATATCTGAATATCAACCCTACTTCCGAACGAAAGTTGTCTAGAAGTGCGCTTAAAGACACTTAAGTGAGTTGGTGTTTTTAGAAGAGCATATTCATGTAACCTATTTGATTTTTTTTTTTTTTTAAAGAATTAACTCCACAAAACTTTACTTTTGAAAATGGTCAAATTGTTTATTGGTTATCGTAATAAGGAGAATCATTACATTGGCACTGATGCAGACCTGATTAATATTACCATCACTTTTGCCGCTATAATACCTATTTCTATTGACATTATCAATGTTAATAGGCGAAGGTGGAGTAGGTAATGGTATAAAGAAGAAAAAGAAGTGAAAGAAAGGCAAAGGAAAATGCAGAGGCAGACGGA
>NC_051421.1:20014666-20029346 GCF_015228065.2 Penaeus monodon | reverse complement strand
AATGATAATAATACTAATAATAATAATAATAATAATAATAATAATGATAATAATAATAAAAAAATTATATTGATAATAATGATAATAATAATAACAATAATAATAATTAATAATAATAATAATAATAATAATAATAATAATAATAATAATAATAATAATAATAATAATAATAATAATAATAATAATAATAATAATAATAATAATAATAATAATAATAATAATAATGATGATAATAATAATAACAGTAACAATTATGATAATTAAAGCAAGTGGTAAAATAATGATAACCGCAATAATAACAATAATATTGATAACACAGAAGCAAAGCACAACAGCAAACTGAAAATGGAATAAAAATAACATGGATTAAGGCTAATCTGCAGCAATCTGGGCGAGCAAGCAAGCAGTGTGATAGCGCCCCCGGGGAAAGCCACACTAAGCCAGGTTGAGCCAGGTTAAGATGGGGCTTACTAGAGTGGGGGTGTTTAACAGAGCGGGCCATGTGTCCCACGCCACAACACGGCCGGCTTTGACTCTCGCGTTACAGGGTGGCCAGTTTTGATGACCTCGTTACGCAACACGGTTGGATAATGTGCTGGCTTTGTTAACGACGCTGTTCTGTTTTATGAATCGGAGGTTTTATGTCATGGGTATGTGGACGAGCGGAATGCGAGAGCGAATCGGTTAAGTGGTTAACCACCATGAGTGCAAAAGTTAGCCATTTGTTACATAATAAGGTGGACAAACAACAGCGAAAACATTGCTTCGCGACCAGCGTCCAGATGACTCCGAACGTGACTGCGCATCCTATAACAACCTGCCACCTTGTGAGGCCTGAGTCAGGACAGTCCCACGGAACGTAGCTTCAACTGCTTATAGATTTTAAATCCTCATATTTGACTATGACGTCGTCGCCACAGCAAACTAGTATACAGCCTGCCATAGATCTCAAATATCACGCCACAACATTAACTGACCATGAGTCACGCACCACAACACAGCATGAGGGGGACGCTCCGCCACGTGCCACGACTTCAGCTGCCAAAATTCTCCGACAGGCCCCTCCCCCCCCCTCTTTTCTTCCTCTACGTCTGTCCTCTCCCCCCCCCCCTCCTCCTTCCTCAACCCCAACCTCCTCTGACACCCGTCTGTATTCAGGTCAGGTATACCCATCAAAAGCTATTCATGGTAACAACAGATCCCTCTGAAACGAATATGAAGAAAATTATAAAGGAACTTAATCTTAGCGACGAAACAGGTGGAACCGCTCTTGGTTTTGTTTTCTTTATTCCTGCCAGTATTTATCGTCTGCATCTAGGCCTATGGGATGAAGGACCGCTAGTCAGCCTTCCTTCTCGCGTGACCTGGATGCTGCGATGACAGATAGTTAGTGATGGCTAGTGTGTTCAGGTATGTTAATATGAATCTTTTTCCCTACTGCCTTCTCTTCTTCTGTTTCTCACAATTATTTACTTCTCACTATCTCTTTTGCTCACTTCCGCCAGAACTGCAACGCTTTATTTAATTCTATTTATTTAGACTTTTTACACTAGTCAGTCATTATTTAGGGCTTGCGCTCGAGGTAATATTCGCACATCCGTCACTTAATGCTGACTAATTGTGCTATGCTATCGACCGCATGTTCATCTTCATTACTTGTATATCTAGCCATGAACCTGTACCGTACATCTCCCCGAATAATATCCTGAATGATAATAAAAGGAATGGCGCAGAAAAGAAGAGAAAGAAAAAAGTTGATAATTCCGAGGGTATAGCATAACGATAACAAAGGTAAAATCGAAGGGATACAAAGAAAGGCAGAAGGGAATTAGAGAGAAAGAGAGAGACAGAGAGAAAGAGAGAGAACACGAGGAAGCAACACAGAGAGCATCATAACCCCACAATTGTTGTGACTCCGGAGCGTCTGACTTACTAAATTCAATTTCACAGCAGGAGACGCGAGAGCAAACTTAAACACCGACAACTTACAGTGTCCATTAGGAAGAGAGGAAGGCAGAAAAGAAGAACCAAAGAGAAAGAAGATAATAAACGTAATTAACGTGGAAAAGAAGGAGTAGAAGTAGTGAGATTGAAATGTAATATAAAAAACGAATAAAATGTAAATAAGAACTATACGATGAGGAGGAGCAAGAATAAGGAAAAGGAAGAAAAAGAAGGAGGAGGAAGAAGACGAGGAAGAAGAGGAAGAGTGAGGAGGAGGAGGAGGAGAAAGAGGTGGTGGTGGTGGTGGAGGAGAAGTAGAAGAAGGAGCAGGAGGAGAAGAGAAACAGGAAGAAAAGGAAGAGAATAAAGAGAAGACAGTAGAAGAGATGGAGGAAGAAGAGCAGTAAGGGAAGGAGGAAGAGAAAAAAAGGAGAAGACTCAGAAAAAGAGGCTGTAAATGGCGAAAGAGAGAACGCAAGAACGGTAGAGCAGTGGCAGGGGAGCGGAAGATGGACACGCACAAAGGAGTGTGGGAAAAGGGCAGATAATCAGTGTAGTTGAGCTGTGGGAGTCGGGTGACTTACGAGGGAGGGGGAAAGGAGGGGAAGGGAGGGGGAGGATGTGGAAAAGTGGAAGTGAACGGAGGCGAAGGACGGGGGGGGGGGGTAGTTAGGAGTTTTAACGAAAAGATAAGTGAAGGCAGGGAAGTGAGGGAAAGAAGAGGGGTAGAGGAAATAAAATAGAAGATGGGAGAGAGAGATATAGATACGACGAGGGAAGGAAAGCGAAAGGGAACTAAGACGAGGAGGTAATGAGAGGGAAGGCAACACTGAACTAAGCGGAATGAAATAAAGAAGGTGGGGGAGGAGGATGGGGAGGGGTAGGGGGTTGAAGGGAGGAGGGAGGGATGCTTAAAGGGAGAATTGAGTTAACGGAGTGGAGGAGTGCAAAGGAGTGGTAGAAGTGGGGGAGGAAGGGCGGAGGAGGGAGAGGAGGGGGAGGGACGCCGTCAGTTCACCCGAGAAGACGCTTGACAGAAGATGCTGGCGAGAGTACGCACTGCATTTTAATCTCCTTCAAGGAACAGATGAAATGAGCAAGGGAAGGAAAGTGACCGAATAAATGAGGGAAGAGATGGCGATGGAGGACTTCGAGCCAAGAGAGAGGGGAAAAAATCCCCCTCTCTTTTGAAGTCTACAGAGAGCTGATAGGCGAGATAGAGCTGTCGATGGCGAGATGAAAGGCTGTGGATATAAGACCCGCTTGTCAGGCTTGTATAAGGGAGTCGCCAAGGTTGTGTAAGGTGCAGCGAAGGCGACTCTTAGCACAGCTTCTCGATCACCTTAGGAAGGAAATAAAGGAGAGCGTGATATCAATCTATCGAAGGGGTAATTGGGTGTATGGAGATCCAGACGAAAATTAAAGTAAGTGTGCATATATATAAGGAGTATATTCAACTCAGTTAAAGAAAAAAAAAAACGGTAACGAATCTAAGCACAGGCTGAAAGGAAAATGGAGAAGAGGTAACGTAAAATAACTGGGGGGATGAGGAAAATGAGAAACGAATGCCCCGAGGAGAGAGAGAAAGAGAGTGTTCTGCTTGGCGGGTCTTGAGAGAGGTCGGAGGCGGCCGCACCGCGTCATCGTGGGCCGTTAACTTGCCTTTGTTACTCGTGACAACATGGGATAACTACGGAGGAGGGGGAGGGCGAAAGGGAAAGGAGGAGAGAGGGAGAAGGACGGACGGAAGGAGGGAGGAAGGGAGGAGGACGAATGGAAGGAGGGAGGGAGGGCGAAGAAGAAGGAGGGAGGGAGGAGGGAGTGGAGAAGAGAGAGAAAGGGTGGAGAGAGGAGTGGAGAGAGAGAGAAGGAAGAGAGAGGAGAGAGAGAGGGAGAAGGAGAGAGGAGAGAAGAGAGGAGAGAAGAGAGGAGAGAGAGAGAGAAGAGGAGAGAGGGAGAGAGAGAGAGAGAGAGAGAGAGAGAAACAGATGTACAAACAGGCAGACAGACAGACAGACGTACAAACAGACAGACAGACATAAAGACAGACATACAGGCAGGCAGACAGACAAACAGACAGACAGACAGACGTAAAGACAGAGCAGGCAGGCAGACAGACAAACAGACAGACGGACAAATTCGCAGGATAATTTACGCGTCTTGCAAAAGGTCTGGCAAAGATATGGAAGCATCGACCCAATTTTCGAAGTTATCTCATTAGGCCTGCTGATTTTATTCGTTATCACATCTGAAGAAAATTAGGTCTGAATTGAGCGCCGTCTTTTGTGCACATGAAAGCAAATGATATTCAGATTGTAGGATTTGGGTTATCAGTACAGTTGGCAATAAAGATATGAAGTTTGCTCCCTACCAGAACTACATTCTGTGCATACTTGATATCTGAGTGTAGTACGATACTCCCCCAAAATAAATGAAAATAAAAGTTTTAGGATTTGCCACTGTCTGATATCATAGCAAAGTTATCATAATGCTACATCCATTTTCCTTTAACTTTACCATGAGCATTTTATATTTCTGCAGGCTCTCGGAATATCAATAAAACGTTTCTCTGTTTGACTAATTGGGGGACCATTCTTTACTTTACGATTTTCAGGATGGGTGCGGATTCAGTCAACTAACTGGGCATATTACTAAAGTGAATCTCAGTATAAAAAAGGTATTTGGTTAATTGAAATATGAATACTCTCTGATGATGATTATCTACCAACCAGATATTCTATACCACGGCCGGTGTGACAGAACTAGGTAGATGAATAGATAGATAGATAGATGGATAGAATAGACATGATAGATAAATAGATAGATAGATCGATAGATAGATAGATGATGATGGATGGATAGATATATATATATAGATAGATAGATTGATTGATTGATTGGTTGATTGATTGATAGACAGACAGAAAGAGACAAAGGGATTGATTGGCAGACTGATTGGTAAGGAAGCAGAATGGCCAAAACATACAACAGACAGAGAAATAAAAGAAGACGTCGGGCCCAGCAAGACGTCACGACTTGGCGAGACGTCACAATTTCGTCGCGTTTTTTTTTTCCCACCCTCCCCCTCCCCCGTTAGTTCCCTGTGCTCCTCCCTAGACCTTCCTCCTTAGCTTACAGCTCCTCGCACCCCCCCCCCCTCCCCGCATTCCCACCCCGAGCCGCCCGCCCACCTCTTGCAGCGTCTTGCAAGAGGGTTCATCGGTACTGCTCACTGAAGCGGAGCGCGCTCCTCGCCGTCCGGAGTTCAACTTGTGAGGTTCCCAAGGCTTCCGCCAGAGGGTTCATCAGCCTCACACGTGAAGAGACTCGCGGCGGGACCTCAGGAGAGGGAGGAGCCATTTGGCTGGGAGTTTTGCTCAAATACTGTTCGTATTTTCTGCTTTCGTCCGTTATTGTTCTTCGGTCAGCTTTTTATCTCCACTTAACATCCTGTATATAATGTTATGCGCATGACATTCCCGTATATTAGGACCTTTGGGATCGGATCCCCCTTAGCAAAATTTTATAACCTGATACTGCTACCGGATCCCTGCGCGTGTTACCTTATAGCCATTAAGACTGCACCCACCATCCTGTGACTCGCAGTTGTTAAGATTAGCTTCTTTAGCCCGCGGCCATCGGTTGGTAGGATCAAACTCCTTTTCCTGTTCCCAAGAGTTTTTAGGGAATCTCTAGTTGTGTTGGGTCTCCATTATGTGCAGGATTTCAGGATGTCTAGCTGTGTTTTTGTGATGTGTATTAAGCTGACTGGACGCGTCGGCGTACCTCCCGCGGGGGCAGGGGATGGGGGGAGGCACGTGAAGGGAGTCTTTTAAGTTGCAACAATACACACAACGGAGCACGAGGGCCGGGGCGAGGGAGGGGGGGGGGGGCATCCCGGACAGGACTTCGTCTTGACTTACACCGTTAATGACAGGTACGGAGGCGAATGACCAAGAGAGATTTTTCTTGCCTAGTTGAAGACTTCGTGAAGGTATGCACGGACATCTCTCTCCCTACGAGTCGTCTCCTTAAGGAAAGAAGAGGAATTTCCCTCGAGCTTGAATCTATTCTTGAAAGGCGACTCCGAAGACAGTAATTCATCAGAGGGGCTTGTAAAGAAGCGGACCGCGCCGAGGCTGTCCAAGAGGCGGCGATCTTTTCTCCATTAGAATCAGAAAAAAACAGCTCTGAGAATCTAAAGAAATTATATGACAGACCTTGTAACCATTAAGACGTTACAGGAGCGAATCTGTAACACTTAAGTTACATAAATGACCTCGTAACCTCTGAGGCGTGAGAGAAGGTCCCTGGCGCCCCTCATAAACATCCCATCAGCCCAATGAAGCAAACTTTCTGCCCTCTTCTTGCTCCTGAGCTGGATGCTGACGTCTGTGGATTGAAGGGTGTCAGGGTAGTGTTTGTAAATACGATAGCTTTCTTGTTCAAGCGTTAGCATACAGTGAGTGACTGCAGGTGTCTTAATACACAAAGACTGTATACACATATATGCAGTTTTTTTGCTGTTGTTTTTTAGAATACCAGAATGAAGTTCTGTGTCGTTTGCTTTTCTCTGTCTGTTAGCCTATCTGCCACTACTTCTACTTACTAAATTACCTCTCTATTTACCTTCTTATTGTAAATGTATGTATGTACGCCCGTTTGCCTTGCGGCATTTCGGCCTCACGCCCTTGAATGAGGACAGCAAGAACAATGAAAGGGAGAACGTCTTCATATTCATGAGAGCGTCATGGGATCAGACCACACCGACGTCGCCCTCCACCCAACTACCTCCTCTCTTCACAAAGGAACGAATCCACTCGTTATAACAAAGCACAAATTCACTAAACTCCTTCTTCGTTTACAATTATCTATGAATCTCACCGTATAGCAAAGACCGTCACAAAACAAACGAACTGCACAACTGATTCTGCCATCGTTACCACACCATCCATATCGTGAATCTCCATAGCAACGCCTGCGAGGAAGAAAAAGCCAAGGTTTTGCTCAGTGCCGCAGCCCAGGCACCTTGACCCGGAGTTCTTGCATCGGTCTGCGTGCTCTAGAATCTCCGTGGAAGTCATTCCTCCAGCGTGATGGCGATGTTGCTAAAATTCATGATGATCGATATCTTTTTCATCATTATTAATGTTATTATCATTATCATGATCATTATTATCATTATCATGATCATTATTATCATTATCACGATCATTATTATCATTATTATCATTATCATGATCATTATTATCATTATCATGATCATTATTATCATTAACTATTATTAATATTAGTATTATCATCATCGTTATTACTATTATTATTATTATTATTATTATTATTATTATTATTATTATTATTATTATTATTATTATTATTATTTTGTTGTTGTTGTTGTTGTTATTATTGTTGTTATTATTATTTTTAGTAGTAGTAGTAGACGATACTCCAATACTCTCATCAGCAATAAGAATATCAAATACCGAATCCGAGTTCCGAATCCACGCCACTAAATCTGACGAAGCTCCTCCACAGCTGTGAGCGGCCGTGAACCCTCCCTACCCCCCTCCTCTCCCCCCACCGCCCAGACTCGGAGCGAATGGGTAGATCACCTCCTGTAACCAACCCCCTCCCCCCTCCCATCCCCCATCTACAACCTCGAACAAAGGCGGCAGGTGTCACGCGCCGCCCCACCACCCACCTACCCCCCCCCCTCAGCCCCCAATCCTTTTTCATTCCTTCCCAATCTTCGGTAAACCAACATTCAGGCCAACGTTACGTAGCGGACGCCACACGCTTTGTACACAGACATGGAATCGCGTGCATTAGTTACAGGTAAGCATCATATGCACGTATGCGATGTACATATCTTGAGAGAGGAGGGAACGGCAGAGAGAGAAGAAGAGAAAAGGGGGAGAGCGAGAGAGGAATAGGGAGGAAGAGAGAGAGAGAGGGGGGGGGGGAGGAAAAGAGAGAGAGAGAGAGAGAGAGAGAGAGAGAGAGAGAGAGAGAGAGAGAGAGAGAGAGAGAGAGAGAGAGAGAAGAGAGAGAGAGAGGCATCGACCGAGACCGACCACAGAGACAGAGACTGAGTGACAGAGAGAGGAAGAGGGGAACAGGAAAGACAGAGGAGAGAGGAAGAGGGGAACAGGAAAGAGATAGGAGAGAGGAAGAGGAGAACAGGAAAGAGAGAGGAGAGAGAACGAGGCGACGGGTGAGGCGAAGGATGAGACGAAGGGTGAGGCGATGGGTGAGGCGAAGGTGGGTGCCTGAAGGCGGGAGGAGGCAAACGGTTTGCTGGAGAAGGGGCGCCGCCAGGACTAGTGGGGGTCAGAGGGATTAAGCGGGAAGAAAACAAGGGACGGTGGGAGCAGGAGTAGGGAGAGGAACAATATTATTTGGGATTAAAAGGTCATACTCTCTCTCTCTCTCTCTCTCTCTCTCTCTCCTCTCTCTCTCCTCTCTCTCTCTTCTCTCTATATATATATATTATATATATATATATATATAATATATATATATATATATTATATAATTCTATATCGTCATATATATATATATATATATATATATATATATATATATATATGTGTGGTGGTGTGGTGTGTGGTGTGTGTGTGTGTGTGTGTGTGTGTGTGTGTGTGTGTGTGTGTGTATGTGGTGTGTGTATGTGTGTGTGTGTATGTGTGTGTGTGTATGTGTGTGTGTGTTTCTTCCTATCTTTTTATGCAGCTATGTATCTATCAATTAGTCTATCTGTCTGTCTGTTTACCCATATATCTATCCATCCATCTATCTGTCTTTCTCCCTCCTCCCTCTCTCTGACGCGCACGTACTCTCCCTCCTGCTATACATATCAGTTGTTCCTTCACTTCCTTGTCTGCACTTCGAACCGCTGCCTCGCAACCCTCCCATCTGCTCTTTGCTATTTACCCCCTTTTCCTATTATTCATTCCCTTCTACCTCATTCCATTCCATTCGCATTTGTTCTCGTTTCACTTCGTCCTGGTACTGTTAAGCCCCCCCCCCCTCCCCGCCCCGCTGCCCCATGACCTCTCGAGTATCACCTGCTTCCTGCCTGGCGCCCGCGGGTCCTTGTGGCTCGGAACCCCAGGTTTTGTACTTTAATACGGTCGCTACAATTTTCATCCCGTGCTGTGGCAAGTCGCGGCTAGATTATTTCCTGGGACACTTGAGAAGGGCTAAGAGTGCCTGGTTGTTGATTTTTTATTTCCTTTTTATTATTTTTCTGTCTGTTTATATATCTGTTTATCTATCTGTGTAATTTATTTGTTTCATCTATTTGTGTTTTGATTGTTTCGCGTGTACTTCCTCGACATCATTGTTCCCTGTACTTTTCTCGTTCCATTTTTAACGTTATAATACTGCAAGTCAAGAGCATTCTTACCCACCAAACATCCCATTTGTTCTTCGAGTCACATACATTAATTGCTTCCGACGACTTAAAGCGAAACTTCATTAACTCCCCTACTTTCGGCACATTACACTGTTTTAATTGACCCTTGCTAATCATCTTCGCTCCTCCCACTACAGTTCGTATAACAGTAGCACGCTTCCTCTCTAAACGATTTTTTTTTCTGCGGTTACATTTCCCTTGCCCGCCACCTGCCCGCGGCCGCCCTTCCGCCTCCCCCGTGAAGCTACCCTTCTGCCCTGATCTGACCCGCGCGTGGATGATGGTGGTGCTCGTCGACGCGTTTAGCATGCGGTTTTAAGAAATCTTTACTCCTCCCTCTCTCGCTCTTCCTCTGTCTACCAATCTATCTGTTTATTTAAATCTATTCATCTATCTATCTATTCTTTATACATCTACTAGCTAGTTATCCATGCCAGGCTGTCTATTTCACTATCTGCTTCTCTATCCGTCTATTTATCTAGCTAGCAAGAATGCTCGCAATCTACCTACCTACCTACCTACCTATTTACTCCATTTATTTCTATCTATCTATCTGTCTATCGGTCTCTACCACTTTCTCTCACTTCCTCTCTGCGTGTTTGTTTCCGCAAGCCTTTTTTAATGCTTCCGCCATTTCCCCGCGTCTCTTGAAGCAGACATGCCAACCCTGCTGCCTTTATTTGCAACTCGGCCGCTCAGTTCTTCCCTTCCTTCCCACGATGCCTGCGACCTTACACGCGATTTGTTTCTCCATCAGCGCGGCCGGCGCGCCAGTAGCTTCCTGGGGCCACGCGGCGTGAAATATCTTGTGCTTACTTCTCTTGCATCCGGATTGTCGACAATATTAAATATTCAGCCTCACTTTTTATTACACACACACACACACACACACACACATATATATATATATAGATAGATATATGAATATATGTAATATATATAATAATAGATAGAAAATATATGATTATATAGATAGATATAGATAGATAATAGATAGATATATAGATAGATAGATGATTGTATTTGTAGTAGTAGATAGTAGTGTTGTAGTGTGTGTGTGTTGTGTTCATGATGTGTGTTAGTGTGTATGTTTTGTTTTGTTATATAGTTTGTGTATTGTGCAATACATATATATATATATATTAAATATATATATATATATACATATATATATTATTATATATATATACATATAAATATTTATATAATATAAATATATATTATTTTTTGTTTATGTTATATATATATAATATATATATATATTATATATATGCATGCATTTCAATATCAAAAAACGGAATGCCAGAGCCTGCGCCTGATCCCGCAGGCCGCCGTCTCGCCTCCCATTCGCTCGCAGAGTTCGTGGCCAAGTACTTCCGGTCCGTCGAGTTTCCAGCGCGATGATCGGTTTCCTGCACAGCGTGTCCCTCAATGAAATTCGAAAAATCCCGAGCTGCTCCTGCAAATGCGCTTCTGCACTTCGCCTCATCACGGAATGTAGCATATACTCCGGCGCCCTTTAAATTCCCGGTCCCACCTGCCCGTCCTGTCCCCCTGGACCGCAGACATCCGCTTTCCCGCGCGCTCGATATGCTCCCTCTCACTCTCTCTGTCTCTGTTTCTCAGGCTCTCTCCCTCTCTTTCTTGCTCTGTCGCTCTTTACGGCGCGAATTCGCTTCATTCATTGTCATTCGTCATCATCACGGGCTCCTGATCAGGGTGTCGGCATATGCATGAGCGTGCGCAGTTTTTAGCCCGTACCCAAGCGCAGGCATTTTACTCCACCTGTCCATCAGCGCCATCCCTGTTTCCCGCGCGAGCCGACTCTCGCGAGGTTCATTGGCCAGGCCGCGAGCAGTGTAGCCAACGAACGGGACTTCGCCGTTCGGTGCGGGCTCTTGCACCCTTCGTAGTGGGGCCTGCAGTTTTTATTCCTGGCGGGGGGGTAAGGGAAGGGACGGGGGGTCATTTCGAGACGGACTCATTTAGAAATCGCTTTCGGATTTCGGGTGAATGATGATTTGGAGCCCTGTATCGGGCCGGCTGCCCGACCCTGGCAAGGCTGCGGTGAAACGCTGGGGATACGGATGTTTCTCAGTTTCCACGGCTGCCATAAATTTTCTTTTAGTGTCCTCTATATTTCAGGGGACTGAATTCTTCAACGAACGATGTCATCGATGGTGGAATAAAAGGGTTAGTGAACGCAAGATCCGGAGCAGGAACAAAGGAATCTCGGGCGATACCGTATTAGATGATACTAATAGCGTTCTGCGGCCGCCGTGGCCAGTCACCCCCTGCCAGGTCCCGCCCGCCTCACACGGGGCGTCAAGTTCCTTGTCCTCAACACGAGAAGAGCTGAATGAAACCGAAATTACGGGATGACGAGGCGCGGGCGGCCACCTCGCTCTCACGGATTCACGTGTCATCGCCCAGTTCAAAAGATTACTGTACTGCTACAGCAATAGCCTTATGCCTGCACGTAAGCGTTCATCGCTCAGTTTTGTGCTCGTCTGCCCAAATTTCTTTTTTTTTTCTGGAACTTCGTTTGCAAATGTGACTCCTACCCCTGATTCATGCTATCAAAATATCACTTCCAAACTTTTAACCTCGGAGAAAATAAGGGTCGGTCACCAAATGCAGAAAGTTTGTGCCCGAAGCAGTGTTTTCGCTCAAGGCCCTAAGCCATGGAATCTCCGGTGTCACCTGATGAATGACGATGCCCAAAAATGCCCAATTTTCCAGTCTCATTTTCTCCGTAACGGTTCCTTCGACGCAAAAATGCCAGGGCATTAAATAGACCACAGAAGAATCCTCAAATTACTTTGCATTTTTCCTTCTCTTCCTGCCGCTGGGGCGGGGAAGACGGTGGCAGGGAGCGTTGGATGCGGAGACAAACTCGGATGAGCAGGTTTAGTCTCCGCGAAGAGCAAAGGCAAATGGAGATACGATGGAAAATTACGGGGGGAGGGGACATTTACTTATATACTGGTATAGGTTTTCATTTATTCATTTATTCCATTCGGGCAATTTTCCTCGAACAGGTTTTATTGCTCAGGACCAAATCCCTGGGAAAATACCAGGGGCGTACACACTGGGAGCACCTCGCACTGCAGCGCCTGCCTCCAGACGGGATACGTCGCTCGCATGTTCCATTTTTAAGCTATATGTAAATTTAAAATACATACACACCCTGTATATATGTATATATATATATATATATATATATATATATATATATATATATATATATATATATATATATATATATATAATATAATGTGTGTATATATATAATATATATTATATATATATATATGTATTATATTTATTAGTATAATGTGTGTGCGTGTGTTGTGTAGTTGTGTTTGTGTGTGTGTGTGTGTGTGTGTGTGTGTGTGTGTGTGTGTGTGTGTGTGTGTGTGTGTGTGTGTGTGTGTGTGTTGTGTGTGTGTGTGTGTGTGTGTGTGTGTGTGTGTGTTGTGTGTGTGTGTGTGTGTGTGTGTGTGTGTGTGTGTGTGTGTGTGTGTGTGTTGTGTTATATATATATATATATATATATATATATATATATATATATATATATATATATATATATATATATATATATATATATACACACACACTACACATATATATATATATATATATATGTATATATTTATATTTTTTTTTTTTGGCGTATGAGAGAGAGAGAGAGAGAGAGAGAGAGAGAGAGAGAGAGAGAGAGGTAGGGGCCAATATCACACACAAATAAAACAATCACATCGCAGGTGTGGGCCCGTATTTCTTCCGCGTGAAAGATGAACAAAGTTCCGTCCAGCAACTGCAGAAGGTATGGACGAAAGTGAAAATACTTTTCACAGTGGAAACATCTATTCCGATTCTTATCATCTCCCCCCCCCCCACCAGAGTGAAGACGAGAGCCCCCAGACCTCGCAGTAGTGTGTCAGCGAACAGTTGGAAGTGCACAGCATCTGGTCTCCGGGTGGCACTGTAGCACAGAGAGAGGAACAGCGGAGACGGGGCGGGCTGCTGAGGGGGGGGGGTGAGGGTGGAGGGTGGAGGGTGAGGGAGGGGAGGGAGAGCCAGCGTTTGAGTCTCTCTTAACTTCGGGAGTTGCTGAGTGACAGTAATAAGCCCCTACTCTTTATGGTGGCTCACGTGCGAACACACGCTATGGTCACTTTACATAACTCAGTACACAAAGTATATACATATATCAACGTGTTCTATATTATTGTTTTAATTTTTTGTAGAGATTGTTAAAATGCATTCAGGTAAATTATCAGAACGTTCATTTCCTGGGCAAATTTCCAATTTTTTTAAGGGCTTTTGTTACTTTGTGAAAGCTATAAAATTTTTTCCTCGTTTCGTTAAAAATCAAACCTATTACGTAGGGGAAAAAAAGTTCTCTATGCAGGATGTTCAGATGATATTGATATTTCCTCCGCGACCATGGCGAAAGGCTGCTGTTCGAGTAGACGCCGCCTTTAAAACTGCTTCACGTGTAGCGGAACCTCTGGCGTATCCTGCTTCCTGCGTCGCCGGTTCTTTGCTTTATCCGTCTTCTTTCGGTTTCATTCGTCCCCATACATTCTCTCTCTCTCTCTCTCTCTCTCTCTCTACTCTAATCTACTTCTTCTACTTCTTCTATCATTTTTCTACTACTATCTATCTCTGTCTCTCCTTTCTCTCCCTCTCTCTCTCCCCTTTTTCTCTCTCCTCTCTTTCCCCTTTTCTTCTCTCTCTCTTCTCTCCCTCCTCTCCCCTTTTCTCTCTCTCTCTCTCTCTCTCTCTCTCTCTCTTCTCTCTTTTATCTATCTATCTATTATCTACTACCTCCTCCTCTATCCTCTCTCTCTCCTTTTTCTCTCTCTTCCTCTCTCTCTCCTCCCCCCTCTCTCTCCTCTCTCTCCTTTTTTCCTCTCTCTCTCTCTCTCTCCCCTCTCCCTCTCTCTCTCTCTCTCTTTTCTTCCTCTTCTCCCTTTTTTTCTCTCTCTCTCTATCTATCTATCTATTTTTCTATCTATCTATCACTATCTATCTATCATCTTCTATTATCTCTCTCTCTCTCTCTCCTTTCTCTCCCCTCCTCTCTCTCATCTCTCCTCCTTCCCTTCCTCTCTCTTCTCTCTCTCCTTTTCCTCTCTCCTCTCTCTCTCTCCTCCTCTCTCCTCTTTCTCTCTCTTTCCCCTCTCTTTCCTCCTCTCTTTCCCCTCTCTCTCCTCTCTCTCCCTCTCTCTCATCCCTCTTCCCCTCTCTCCCCTCTCTCCTCTCTTCTCTCTCTCCCCTCTCTCTCTCTCTCTTCCTCTTCTTCTC
>NC_051421.1:20008109-20013109 GCF_015228065.2 Penaeus monodon | reverse complement strand
TCCCTTCACCCCCTCACTCTCCCCTCTCCCTCACTCTCAAACTCACCTCTCCTCTCTCCCCTTTTCTCTCTCTCTCTCTCCTCCCCTCCCAACTCTCTCTCTCCCCTTCTCTCTCTCTCCCCCCTCTCCCCCTCTCTCTCTCTCTCTCTCTTTTCTCTGTGCCCTCTGTCTATCCGTCCCCCTGTGAGCGAAAACATAAATTTTTTTTTTTTAAATTACTAACAAAAACAAAATCCCATTTCTTCCTGTTGACTTTATTTTAAAACTGCCGATTCATCATTCTTAGGTAAAACAAATCAAAACAGCGTTTCAGGCCCCAAAAGGGACACACAAACGAAATCTTAAAACAGGTACCTGAACAGAAAACACAAAACATACACAGACAGACTCTTATAAACCTTTACCACGAACACGGACACATACAGACCTGTATAATAAAACTCGGACACTAAGACACAACCGCGCACTTACCGACAGTACACGAGTACGCAAGCAGACCCCTCCACACGCTTAACATAAACGCACACACTCTCGGACACACACACAGCCTCTCATGCGCACACTTACACACGTCCACACACCAAAGTGATTCCGGCCTTGCGACTACGAAGGCCTCAAGGACGGCTGGTGAACTCGCTGCGACTTCCCAGGAATCCACAGGTCGCAGGAGTTTTTTTTCTTTCATTCTTTCTTTCTTTCTCTCTCTCTTCCTCTCTTTCTTTCTTTCTTTCTTCCTTTTCATTCTTTCTTTATTTATTTTTTTTAAATTTATCTATCTACTTATTTATTTTTTAATTTTATACTTATTTTTTTATTTATTTCCCATGAGGGAGAATCTAGGGAAATCCCTCAAACCTTTTTTTTTTCCTTTCCCAAAGGGGGGTGTAGGGGCCCGCTTACAGTGTCCTCTAAGGAATATATAAAAAGCATTTGTCCATAAAGAGTTGCAACTGGGGTTTCAAAAAAGGTTTTCTTTTTTAATTTCACTTTTAATTTCCCTTTGGCCCCCTTTTAAACCCGGGCCCTCTCCTTTTCATCTCTCGAGCAAGAATGGGGGAAAACATAAAAAAGGGACAGAAAAATGAAATTAAAATTGGGAGACGACTTTAAACAGGGGGACCCAATTTGGTGTCGCGCCGCGTCCGTTTTCTCTTCACGCCCTTCATGGGGTAATATTCTTCCCTTTTTCTGCCCCGGCGGTTTTTTTGATTTCCCCCAAAACCTTTTTTCATTTGGTGGAAAACATGCAACCCAATGGGCCTTTCGCCCCCCCTTCCCCACCTCAGTGGGCCCCTTTAGGGAGGGAAAACAAAGGGCAGGCAGGTTAAAAAAGGCGCGGGGGAGTTTGTAGGACCAGCGTAATGCGATCGGTCTGGGGGAGAGAGGGGGACGGGAGAGAGGGGGTAGGGGACAGAGGGGTGAGGAGAGAGAGGGGGAGGGGAGAGGGCGGGCGAGAAGGAGGGAGGAGCTCGTGTCCAACCTCCACCGCCCCCTTCTCTCCCCCCTTTCCCCCCCACAGGACTTCCCACTCGCTGTTTTTTTCCTGAAAGCCTCTCTCTCTACAGTCTCTTTTACTGTGTTATCGTCTCATTCTCTCTTCCCTGTTCCTTCCTATTTCTATCCCCTTTCCTTTCATTTACTTCCTATCTCCCTCTTTCCTCTCTTTCTTCCTCTTCCCTTCTTTCACCTACCCTCCTCTCCTCCTCTGCCCTCATCTTCCTCCCTCCCATTCTTCTCCTCCCCATCATTCCTCCGTTCTCCAAGCCCTTTCCTTCTGCCCCATTTTCCTCATCATTCCTCTTCCCTCCTACCCCCTTCCCTCTGCATCATTTTCCCCATTATTCCTCTTCCCTCCTACCCCTTCCCCCTGCCTTCTTCTACCATTCTCCCCGCATTCACCAGCGCCCCCCCCCCTCCCGTCGACACAGGGGGTCCACCACGCTGCCTCCTTTACTTGCGTCACCGTCAGCGTACGCAAAAAGGTGTCAAATTTTGGGGGGTTTTTAAACCCGGGGGTTTTTAGTTTTGGGTTTGAAAAAAAATGCCAGCCACGAAGAGAGCACCCCAAAAGACTGAAAAAAGGATGTTCGCGTTAGGTTTTTCCCGGGGCCCCGAGCCATAGCGGGGGGGTCATTTGAAAATAATGTTCAGGCTTTCTGAAGTTCCAGTTTCCCCGTCTCTCTTTATTTTCGTTCTTTTATACTCTCTCTCTCCCCTCCCCTTTTCTCCCCTTTTCCCTTCTCTCTCTCCCCTTCTCTCCCCTCTCTCTCTCTTTTTTTTTTTTTTTTTTCCCCTTTTTTAAAATAATATTTTTAATATATTCATATTATATAACCCAAAAAATTATATTTTAAATATTAAAAATATATTATATATATTATATATATATATATATAAAATTAAAAATATATAAGGAAAAACCCAAACCCCAAAATAAAAGATAAAAAGATAAAAAAGAAAAAAGGGGAATTAAAAAGGATTAACCAGATTATCTTTGCGACACCTCAATCTAAAATTCGATACAAAACTAGATTAATCACCGCCACACGCCCAGAGCAACTGCAACTTGGGGAGGAGACGCTCCCTTTTTAAAAATGGGGCGATTTCCAAAACGAAACAAAAAAACCCGGGGGCCGGACAAATCTCGCCAACCCCCATAAAAATGAATTTTAATTTTTAAATTTTCATTTCATAAAATCCCGGGAATTAACTTTTTGCTTCCCTTTTATTTTTTTGACAAGACGTGCAACGCTCTTCACACTCCTTTTCCCCTTCCCCCGTTTTTCGCATATCAATTTCTCTTTCTTTTAAACCGAGAAATTTAAACAAAAGGGAGGGGAAAAGGGAGCACCAAATTTTAGGTTTTTTTAAAATCCCTGTGATTTAAATTTTGCCTAGGGGTTTAAAGTATTTTCTGAAACGGCGGGGTGGCCCGGGCCTCTCTCATCAAAATTCCCATGATCAATCAAAGGCGAAACCGGGCCCTTAAGCCTGCTCCTTCTTTTCTTGAAAAATATCGAAAAATTTTTCAGTTTTTTTCTCCCCAAAATTCCTGATTCCCCTTATGAAACTAACTTAATTGTTTCAGATTTCGTACTTAGATCACTATAAAACAATTGATTATATTGCGTAATTGAGTTATCACAAGTTAATGACGCGGGACTTTAGCAACGCTGAGAAGGGGAAACCCAATAAGCCACAGTTGACTACACGTGTTTTCCCAAAACGAAATTCCCCCTTATATTTTTTACAAAACCCTGGGCCCTTTTCCCCGTATTTTCCCTTTTCTTGCCCCCTTATATTCTACAACAATCAGCGGCGACATGGAAGAAACAAAGCAGCTCTGGCGTGCAAACAGCATGAGCGTTCTTTAAGAGCGAGCAAAAAGTGTCGCTTGGCAACTGCAAGTGGCCGGGGCAGACGCAGCTGGTCCGAAGCCCCGAGGGTGAGGGAGGAAGGTGCTCGCTGTTGCACTTTCATCTGCCTCCAGCCTTCCTTTGAGGCCCGGCTGTTTTTCCCTCTCGGTGTGCAGCGGAGACTCCGACTGTTAACTTATTATCTTTCTTGTCTTTCATATATTTATTCCATCCTCTGTGGTGGAGTATCTGTTCGATGAGACGCGGTGTCAGGTCGCTATCACTCTGTTCTTTTCTCTTTTTCCTTCTCCTCTCCCACAGCATGATTCTCACTCTAGCCTCGATAATAATGTGTTGAACCTTCCCCTGTTTCCTGTTGTGGCGTTGAAAACTCCGCCCCATTGTTATACAGCTGAGAACTCCCCATCACAACGCTGATGGAGAATCGTACACCCTTCCTGCTGCCGAGTCTGCTGGGTTTGAATACGTTCCATTTCTTTCTTTTCTTTATATGCTCCGCCTTGGGATAATCTTAGGCAAATATATCTTTCGCTTTTTCTATATCCTCTGTGTTAGATGATGTTGTGCAAATGTATTTATGTATGTGAGAGAGTGTTCAGCTACATGCGTCCACTGATCATCTGGCTTTCATCTCAGTCGCATGATAATCGCCGTGAGCGTAAGAGAGAGATGATTAATTACGGTAATAAGAGCCGGCGTGGTGTGTGTGATGTTCAAGTCGGGCAGAATTCCCGTGGAGCGAGGAGGCAGCCAGTGTTTCGCGGAACAGTTACCCGAGGGTAATATAATATTAATTTCCTCGGCCGTTTTGAGCGCATTTTAGATACCGACGAGGAACACGAGCGGATTACATTGTTGGGTCGTATCCGCGGTTGCGAGGGAGGCAATGACTGTAAGGGAAGCAAGAGATGTGAATGAACGGTAACGGATAACGGCAGCTGAGGTGGTGATTGTCCTGTGCACACACTTGCCTCCTCGGATATTGTGTGGTTCATTTTATTTTATAGACGCCCTGGGCTTCGGTCGTTCTACATATTGTCTTAGTTTTCATTATGATTATCTTCACCGCATGGCTGAGATTGACGTGGCGATGTGGTTGAGGATGCAACCCGGTCGCTAATGGCAAGGGGAAAATCAGAATAAAATTTCATTGGTTCCAGGGGAGGGGGAGGGAGTAGGGGAGGGGTGTAAGACTGCCCGAAGCTAAACCCTTCCTGTGTCTGCCATTCATTACGGTAACCGGTGACCCCACGGACGCCCCGCCGGTGCAGTGAGGGCGCTTTGACCCCATACTGGCCGACAGCAGCGAATCCCAGCATGTTACTACCCACACACTCTGTCAGTAACCAACGGCTTCCCGCTCTACAGTGTATTGCTAACCAGTCCTACTACTTGACCAACTTTTCAAGGCGAAGATGTAAACGCGTCACTCACGATTCCGCCTTTATCCAATTTACAGAGACTTCGCAGGTTCCATGGAATATCACCCAAACCCTCACCACGTACATCCCATACCGCCATCCACTGAATACCCAATACCTCTCATAGCTCCATGTAATACACATCATCTCATACCACACTGTAGATACAATTCATGCCACTGAACCCTGCGAAGTCAGCCAC
>NC_051421.1:19998109-20000609 GCF_015228065.2 Penaeus monodon | reverse complement strand
CAATGACAAACACGCGATGCTGAACTTATTGCATAAATATATGATATGCAATCATGATGTGAACAGTGATGATCACGTGGTAATCACGACAAAGATGCAGTTATCATTATCATTGTCATTTATTATTCTGATAGTGGCAATATAGTTGTACTATGCTTATAAGAATTATTAACAGCAGTTAATGATGTTATCGGTAGTAGTAGTAATAATAATGATGATGATAATGATAATAAATATAATAACTATAAAAAGATTAAAGATAATAATGCCGATAATAATACTAATATTACTAATGATGATAATGGTGATAATGATAATGCATCAGTTATGATAATATTAATTAAGTAACTATGTTCGTAATAACAGCAAGAAGAGGAAGGAGAGGAAAACCATAAAAATGTACCATGGTAATATATGCAAAAATAATGCAAATGGAAGCTGCAACAGGAGAAAGGATAACCACAAATAGATGGAAGCTAATGAAACCCGTAAAAGAAAACTGCTCCTTTAACCAAGCCATCCGTGAACGCATCCGAACTGCCTTCGAGGACAAGAATTGGAAAATAAGATGGAGATTTTGAGGAGTGCTAAGAAGGGTTGCTTTCCTTGCTTCTCTCCTTCGCTTCTTCACTCTCTCCTAACTCCCCCTTCTCGTTCTTTTCCCTTTCCCTCTTAAGGTTTTCTTCTTGCTCCCCCCTTCCTCCTCTTCCTTCCCTACTCCATCCTTCATCCCCCTACCACTCCCTCCCTTTCCCCATTTTCCTCAAGCTTACCTCCCCTTCCACTCTCCTCCCCCCTTCCTTCTTCTTTCTTCCTTATTTCCCTGTTCCATCTCCCTCCTAACCCTCCTACTTCCCTCTTCCTTCCCCATTCCTCCTCACTCCTAGCTTCACCTGCCTCCCTTCTCCTACCCCCCCCCCCTTTCCTCCCCCCTATTGCCTCTCTTTCCTTCCCTCTCCTACCCCCCTCTCCTTCCCCCCTTCCTGTCCCCCCCCCTCTTGCCTTCCTCTTCCCTCCCTCTTCAGCCTCACTCCTAGCTCCCCCTTTCCCCCCATCTCTCCCTTGTCCTCCTTCGCCTGTGACTCCCTCCTATCTGCGTTTATGTAAATGACTGTATGATTATATACGCCTGCACAAATACACTGCTCCGGCCGACACACCTTTATTGTATCGTGTTGGTGACTGGGCTTGTATACAATAGCTGTATTTGTGGGGACATATTGGGAGAGAGGGGGTTGTGAGAGGGAGAAGGAGAGGGATAGGGAACTTATTGAAGAGGATTAAATGATAGAGGGAGAAAGTGTCGAGAAAAAAGTATAAGAAGAAAGAGGAAGGTCGAGGGAGGAAGATGAAAGACATCAGATGGTTAGTCAAAGCAGAAGAGGAAAAGAGAAAGAAGGTGAATAAAACTGGAGAATCAGACGTGCAAATTGAATTAGTCAGTGAACAAGAAAATAAAAAGGAAGGAAGGAAGGACTAAAACACGAGGAGGGAACCTGGATGTAAAAGGCAAATGAGTGTTTAAGGGGCAGGGACACACAGAAGAACCAGAGTAAAGAAAGTCAGGGGAGGACAGACAGGTAATAAAGGGCAGGCGAAGGCAATAATAGGAAAGAGGGCGAGAGGCGGCGCGCGAAGGGACGTGTTGGCAGGTAGAGAGGGCTCAGGGCTGCCGCGGTGGGCATTCTGCGTCTGATAAAAGGGACTGACAAACTGACTGACTGACTGAGCCACCGCGTCGTTATGCCGAAAACAGATGTAGTGCGCATCCGAAAAAAGGTTCTTATTCCCCTCTCCCATTCCCTCCTCCATTCGCCTTTTATTCTACCTTTGTCCGTGGCAACCTTTTATCCTCTCCGCTCTTCGCCAACCCTCGCACTCACCTTTCCCTCTCTCATTCCCTGCCAAATGCACCATTTACATATCACACACGCGTACATACACAGATTAGCCTTAAAGCATTGGGCAGAAGAGAAATCAAAGAGAAGTCATTAGAGTTAATAGGATCTTTTTTGTGGGGGGGTGGGGCTCATGGCTCAATTTCTGTGTAAACGGAATGTTAAAGTTTTATTCTGATGAAGTTGTTGTAATGAACAGGAATATGACCAATGGGTTTCAGCATGTTATAACGTAGATATGTCTACCGTTTAGCGAAAAACTGAATGCATTGCCTTTTCTTCTTGTTGTCATATTAATCGTCTTTAGTATCATATGGGTCATTTGTATTAGGGATAGTATTAATAGTAGTAGTATCCATAATATTACTATTATCATAATATTGCTTTCTCAACTATTGCACTATTGCTGTTGCAACTACTGTTATTGTTGTTATCATAATAGTATTCGCATTATCACCATCATTAATGTTGTTACTGAAGTTGTTGCTGTTGTCCTGTTGTGTGTCCTTCCCTCACCTTCTTTCAGCTGTTTCTTTTTCCTCTCCCTGTTCCTTAAATCCGCATTTGCCCTTTGCATCCCTTCTCTTGTTCTTTTTTTCTTT
>NC_051421.1:19993109-19995609 GCF_015228065.2 Penaeus monodon | reverse complement strand
CCTTCTCCTAACCCTTGCAAACGAGGCTCCGACCCGCCCATCCTCCGACGGAGCTGTTAAAGGGAAGCTTCTAGGGTCCATTAAGGGCTGTGATTCGCGTCTGATTAAGTCCCGTGATGTTCGCTTCGCGGTTGCACTTCGTCCCTATCTTAGCATTATTATTGTTGGCCGTGACGTTAACATTTCTGGAGTCATAATCATCGGATTCGAACGTATTTTTTTGTTTTTCTTTTTCTTCTATAATAGGAAGGAAAGGGGCGATGTTGTTAGTGACCAAATGCGCGACTTAAATTGGGTTGAATCTTTTGTAGAGACACATTACTTGCTGCATTAATTTAATGGGATTGTGTATTCATGAAAATTCTTGACACCATAGGAAAGCCATTGTGATAACTTTTAACTTTTAAAAAAAATCTAATCTGGTGTAAAGTGTAAAAGTTGCGAGAAAAAAACTCATTGTCTGAGAGAGACCTCATACTCTCAGGCTGCTTTGATAGAGTTATTGCGTTACACAAGGGTAGATGTTGCGTAACGCTGCACGGCGTGGGGCGGGAGGCGAGGGTGAACTCACTCCGAGTACAAGGAATTGCAATATGAAGCGAAGGAGTTACACAGCAACCGGCAAAAAACTTATTAACTTCGACTACGGTTCTGAACAGCTCAGTTATTATGTTGGAGACTTTCGAAATGCCGCTTCACTTGACAATGTTCTCGCAACCTGTAAAAGAACAGAATGCGATTATAGATAAAAAAGAAAGCTTCTACACAAGAGAGAGTATGTAGGAGTCTGTATACTTTCAGAACCACCGTATGGCACTGTCGTTTAAACGGGATTTATGCAGCATGACATGGTCAGAAAGTAACACGTAGGATTTCAAAGTGTTTAAAAACACTTTGAACACATTAAAAGTGGAACCATGACGTCAGTATTACACAAGTGTACATAAAATAGATCTACAGACTTCAAAGGGCAACAGAAAAATATCCAGAAAGTTGAAATCATTTAGATTACTTAATACGTAATCTGTTAGGTGAGTAGATGAAAATAAATGCACTGATATATCAACTCGCAAAAGAGTACGAAATATAAACCTACTATATTTTATTTTTTAAACACCATGATTACAAACAGAT
Source organism: Penaeus monodon (assembly GCF_015228065.2). Lineage (NCBI taxonomy): Eukaryota > Metazoa > Arthropoda > Malacostraca > Decapoda > Penaeidae > Penaeus > Penaeus monodon. The sequence goes on along the minus strand of NC_051421.1, from coordinate 19,994,475 downwards.
TTCCGGTTGAATGTTTGACACAGGTGTGGGAAAACTCAGTACCTGAAATCTATTCATATCTACTGTCTAGTGCGCTAGATTAGACACCGGTCTAGTGCGCATAAGGATTAGAATTCAATGGAAATTAAGGGTGAGAGAGGAACACTGTAGGTTTATACGATTAAGGGTGATGAGCAGAGAAAGGAGGTTCCTTGAGGGAGAAGGAGACAAGCATTCTAATGTCAAGGGTGGAACACTAGGCCGCGAGGGGGGAGGGGGGGAAGAATAGGGGAGACCACTTTTGTCTTCCTCACTCTCTCTCTCTCTCTCTCTCTCTCTCTCTCTCTCTCTCTCTCTCTCTCTCTCTCTCTCTCTCTCTCTCTCCCTCTCTCTCTCTCTCTCTCTCTCTCTCTCTCTCTCTCTCTCTCTCTCTCTCTCTCTCTCTCATTCTCTCTCTCTCTCTCTCTCACTCTCTCTCTCTCTCTCTCTCTCTCTCTCTCTCTCTCTCTCTCTCTCTCTCTCTATCTATCTATCTATCTATCTATCTATCTATCTATCTATCTCCCTCTCACTCACTCTCTTATCTATCATTTCCCTCTTTCCCTCACCCATTCTCTCTCACCATCTCCCTCTTTATTTAGTTATCTCTCCTTCCCTTATACATATGCTTCCCCCTTTATCTCACTCACTCCCTCTCTCACTCTCTCTGATTAAACTCTATCATTTTACCGCTGCCACCGGATTTGGTGTCCTCTGATTAATTACTCAATTGCCTGGTGGATGCAGAGAAAAACTAGTAGGATATGGATAACGCGGGTAGCATGGGTATGAAGTCGGTTTCCAGCTATGCGTGGAGCAGAAGCGGAACAAGAGTGGTTCACAAAGGTCGTGGGTGGACTGAAGAGATGGGAGCATCTGGGTCACTGGCCTCGCTGCCTTGGGTCGAAGAATTACGTGACCACTCACGTGCTATGCTGATTCTATCAATCCATTATTGCTTAGATATGTGAAGGTTTATATATATATATATATATATATATATATATATATATATATATATATATATATATATATATATATATATGTGTGTGTGTGTGTGTTAGTGTGTGTGTGTGTGTGTTGTGTGTGTGTGTGTGTGTGTGTGTGTGTGTGTGTGTGTGTGTGTGTGTGTGTGTGTGTGTGTGTGTGTGTGTGTTTGTGTGTGTGTGTGTGTGTGTGTGTGTGTGTGTGTGTGTGTGTGTGTGTGTGTGTGTGTGTGTGTGTTGTTTATATATATATATATATATATATATATATATATATATATATATATATATATATATATATATATCCAAGATATAGGATCATGTTACTCAGGCCTTTGCAGTGTCTCACAACTCACCACTCA
>NC_051421.1:19983109-19985609 GCF_015228065.2 Penaeus monodon | reverse complement strand
CTGTCATTGTGATGTTTTTTCGTGTTGTTATATACTCTTATTATTATTATCTTTATTGATACCAATATACAATCATTATTATTACTTATTATTGTCAATATCATTATGATTATTATCATTATTATAGTAATAATACTAATAATTATTATTGTTATTATTAATATAATTGTTATTATTAATATTTTTATCATTATTGTCATTATTGTCATTATTATTATTGCTATTAGTGTTACTATAATTATTTTCATGAGTAGTATTGTAATAATTGTTTTTACTATTATTATCACTTCTGAGGTTCTGTCAAAGTTATCATCACTAATATCTTCAGGATTATTAACATATAGTTATCATTATCCTTATCACTACCGTTATCTTTGTCTTTGTCGCAAATATCATCGTTCTTATCACCGTTACTATGAACATGACTTGAATTTTTTCTCTTCTTTTGCGTAACAGCTTCCTCGAACAGCAACAGAAGGAAGATTATGAGGAGGAAGGAAGCTTAGTGAGTAAGAATGAGTCAACGCGGGGAGTGTGTGCGTAAGGGAGGGTAGCGCGGGGAAGGGAGGAGTGAGGGAGGGGAGGGGGAAGGGGAGGGAAACATTCCTCACTCTACTGGACCGTCGCCACCCTCACCCCGTCCCTCCCTCCCTCCCTCCCTCCCTCTCTCCTTCCCCGTTTCCCTGCCCCCTCCCACATTAAATTCTTTCCTCGCCCTCGTTTTCGGTTACGGACGCTCTTGTTCTTTGCCTCGACGAAACGGAGGAGGAGAAGGAGAGCGAGGAAAAGGAGGTGGAGGAGGAGGAAGAATGGGAATGGGAGATTGAGGGCGAAATGGAGGAAGAGGAAGAGGGAGAATAAGAATTAGAGGAGGAGGAAGAGGAAGGAAGAAGAGACAAAGGAGGGCGAGATAAAGGAGGAACAGAAGGAGGAAGAGGAGGAGGAGGAGGAGCAATCGGAATGGCAGAAGGAGAGCGAGGAAAAAGAGGAACAGAAGGAGGAGGAGGAGGAATAGGAGTGGGAGATGGAGTAGGAGGAGGAGGAAGGAAGAAGAGACAACGGAAAGAGAGAGAGCAGGGAAACGAAGAAGAGGAGGAAGAGGAAAAGAAAATTGAAGGAGAAGCAGGAGTAACAAGAGGAGGAAAAGAAGAGAGAAGAGAAGCCTGAGTTGTAAGAGAGTAAAGGGGGAGGAGGAGAAGGAGGAAGAAAAAAGTAGAAGAAGGAGGGTGAGGAGGAGGAGGAAGCTGAGGGAAGGAAGCGAGTGGGAGGGGAAGGGAGAGGAAGTAAAATAGAAGGAGGTGGAGGAGGAAGTTGGGGAGGGAAAGGAGGTAAAGGAGAAGGGGATGGAAAAGGAGGTTGAGGGGAGGGGAGGAGGAGGAGGAAGTTGAGAGGGTGGAGGACGGGGAGGAGGAGGAGGAGGAGAACGTGGGAAGGAATATACAATGAGTTAGAAAGTGAATGATACAAAGATGGAGAAGCAGGAAGAGAAGGCAATAAAACGGAGGAGAACGAGGAAGACAGAGCAGCCTTCAGAAGGAGGAAAGAAGGAGGAAGACAGAGCAGCCTTCAGAAAGGAGGAAAGAAGGAGGAAGACGGCCACGACGAGAATGACCCTCTGAATCGAGCCAAGCCAGGCGAAAGGGAGAAGTAACAGAAAGCCGTAAAATTGAAGGGAATAATAATTAAAAAACGAGAATTAATAATTCGATTGCTTTGAAATGAAATGAAAGTTGAGGCAAAAGGTTCTTGAAGTTTGCCTTAAGAAGTGTTTGCTCACTCAAAGACGTGTGATTTATCCGTCATCAATCTACACGCTCGGGCACAGGGGAACGGAGAGAAAGACAGAGAGAGAGAGAGAGAGAGAGAGAGAGAGAGAGAGAGAGAGAGAGAGAGAAAGGCAGACAGACAGACAGACAAATAGGCCGGCAGACAAACAGAAACTGAAAAAATAAGAAGTTAAAAGACAGACTGCCATTATGAAAAAACAAATAAAACTGGAGAGAAACGCAAGAGATGACAAAACAAAAGATATACAGACAGACAAGGCAGAAAAAAGTCAACTTACGTCTCGCCAGGAAATGGGTCACCTTTATGATCACAGAAGTAAAAAAAAAAAGAAATAAATATATGAAAATATAATAATACAAAAATAAAAACACGGGAAGAATTGTTAGAGATATGTTTTTATGGAACCTAAAAAGTAAGAAAATTATTTTCATAGTCATCGCTTTCAATTTTTTATACATATTTTTTACTGAACGCTCTCGACTATAAAAGCTTATCATCCACACATGCAAACTTGTGGTAGTGATATCAGGGAGTGTGTTGATAAGGCGCTTAGTATTGATAAAATAATGATAATGATGATAAAGCATTATAAAATGACAAAGATGAACATCAACAAGTAATAACATTCATGGAGATGAGGATACAAATGATGGGGAAATAACGATTATGGTAATAATAGTAAGTATTGTTATTATAATTAATATCATTATTA
>NC_051421.1:19963109-19968109 GCF_015228065.2 Penaeus monodon | reverse complement strand
GGTTCACTGAACACGAAACAAAAACACAAGAAGCAAAAAGAAACACAAATAAGTCACCATTAAAAACGAATTTTCCACTAATGTGCCAGTGCAGTTCAAGAAAATTGATACTTTAGGATAAAATAATGATAATTATTTCCATGATGTAGAAAGAAAACTAACGATAAATGTAAAAGTCGGAGTCCTCACATGATGAAAGACCCGGCAAGGAAAGTACACATGACTATTAATGAGTGTAAATATTCAACAACCAGATACCAAGAGAAGTGTGCTACATCTCTGAGGAAGTTCAAATCTCCAGTCCGAACACTGTGGTTGTAAAGGGAAAAGATATTGTAAGTTTAGAGAGGATGAAGGGGAAATAGACAGATGGAAAAGGGTGAGAGGGAGACGGAGGGAGTCAGTGAGAGGGGAAGTCAGAGAAAGAGACAAAGAGGGGGGTGGATAAAGGAGGGGAAAGATAAAATGGGGAAAGCACCTTTGTAAGAGTGTATTTTTCCCTCTGTAGATAATACGTGTAGACTCAAGGGTCATGTGTATGCAGATAACCCGAGTATGCGTGCATGTGTGTGTGCCAGATAAGAACTCGGCACACGTATAAATTTTCAGACTCTACCTTCCTCTCACACACTCTCTCGCCCTCCTTCCCTCACTCACTTCTCTCTATCTTCCTCCCTCCCACACCCGCCTCTCTCTTTCCCTGCTTTCTTCCCTCTCTCTCCCTTCCTCCTTCTTTTACAGACCTCTCTCTTTCCTTTCCTCCGTTCCTTCACTCACCTCTTTTTTCCCTACCTCCTCCCCATAGTCACCCCTCTCTCTGCTTTCCTTCTTCTCTCACTCACCTCTCTCTTTCCCTGCTTCCTTTCCTGTCTCACCCTTATCACTTCCTTCCCCCTTCTTTTTCTCACCTCTGCCTCACCTTTCTTCCTTGCCTCTCCCTTCTTCCTTCCCTTTCTCTCTGTTCCCCTTTCCCTCACTCACGCCCATCTCCCCCTCCCCCTTTCCATCTTTCCTTTCCTCCCTCGCTTTGATTATTTACCCACCTACCATTCACCCATTTATCTCAGTGTGTTATCAGTGTTATTATTCTATCACCAGCCGTTATCAGCACAATTCCACCGCCTCCGCCCGCAATCCCCTCGCCCTCACGATTAATCACCCACGGAGGAGTGACCGCCGCCCTCCTCCTCCCTCCTCCTTCATCTCCCCTCCCTCCTCCCTCTCTCCTCTCCCCTCCCCTCCTCCCTCCCTCATCTCCCCTCCCCTCCTCCCTCTCTCCTCTCCCCTCCCCTCCTCCCTCCCTCATCTCCCCTCCCCTCCTCCCTCTCTCCTCTCCCCCTCCCCTCCTCCCTCCCCCATCCCCCCTCCTCTCCCCTCTCCTCCTCCCTCTCAGCTCTCCCTGCTTTCATCGATCATCAAATTACCGTCTTGTTGGCCTCTTGCCTTCCTTGTGTTTTGGGACATTTTCTTTTCCTTCGGCGAGACCTTTGCTTCGCCCATTATTACTGCTCCCTCTTCTTCCGGGCGCCCTTCCGCCTCATGGAGGTCCTCTGGTGAATCTTACTTCTCCTTTCGCTTTACCTTAGCCTCTCTCTCTCTCTCTCTCTCTCTCTCTCTCTCTCTCTCTCTCTCTCTCTTCTATCTATCTATCTATCTATCTATCTATCTATCTATTTGTGTGTGTGTGTGTGTGTGTGTGTGTGTGTGTGTGTGTGTGTGTGTGTGTGTGTGTGTGAGTGAGTGTGTGCGTATCTGCCTCTGGCTCTGCCTCTGTCTGTCTGTCTATCTGTCTGTTTGTCTGTCTTTGTCTGTCTGTCTGTCTGTCTGTCTGTCTGTCTGTCTGTCTGTCTTCTCTCCTGTCTCGTCTGTCTGTCTTCTCTCTTCTCTCTCTCTCTCTCTCTCTCTCTCTCTCTCTCTCTCTCTCTCTCCTCTCTCTCTCTCCTCTCTCTCTCTCTCTCTCTCTCTTATATATATATATATATATATATTATATATATATATATATATATATATATATATATATGTATATATTCGTGTGTATACTATTATGTTGACATATTTTTTATTATTTTGCCTATATATTTCTAAGTATATAACACTTTACTCATATTACCTTAATTTCTTTAATAATATAAGTAATATTTCTCATTAATGTATATCCCTAATAAATTGTTTTTTAGTTTATGTTCTTAGTCTGTTTGACCATATTTTTGCTTCCTTTCGGCCTCACATCTTTCGTAAGTATATAACACGCATCTTCTCTTGCTCATATTACCTTAATTTCCTCTTAACACCCCCCCCCCCCTCGCTAAGCCCGTCACACCTCCCCATTTTCCTCATTAGCACCTGCCCTCACCCCCCCCCCTCCTCGCCGTCTGCCATCTGACCAGTCTCTTCTGCCCGTTATTTGAAGAGAATTAGAAGAAGTCGCTTTTATTAATTAACTAATCAGCATCGTGTTTGTCTTTTGTTATCGTTTTAGGTTCTGTTAACCCGCTCGGACTTTTTCTCGTCCATTATTTTTGCCCTCTGTCCGTTTTTCATAGTGCCGGATGTCTGTTTGGACAAATATTTTCATTTCACTTCAAATCCCTTGGCGATACTACTGATTTCCCGCATCAACATAAACACTAAATTCGTATTTATTTCCCTTCGAGCATCACTGCGACACGACAGGAGAACCAAGACCTGGTCAAGCCACCGGTTGCCATGGCTGTTAATCCCATGCGAAAGACTCGAACTTTGAGTCTTAATGCTCTTTCCAGACGATACACAGCAACGCGGCTCTTTGAAGACGCGCCGGTTCTCCTGTGTGCATGCGCGCGCGCGCATGTGTGGTGTGTGTGTGTGTGTGTGTGTGTGTGTGTGTGTGTGTGTGTGTGTGTGTGTGTGTGTGTGTGTGTGTGTGTGTGTGTGTGTGTGTGTGTGTGTGTGTGTGTGTGTGTGTGTGTGTGTGTTTAATGGTGTGTATAGGTAGTGTACGGGGCTGTGTTTGTTGTGCGGTTGTGATGTCAGGTAGTATGGATGTGTTCATAGTGTAGCTGTAGTGTGTGTGATGTGTGGGGTGTGATTAAGTGTCAAGGATAGTCGTGAGGATTATACCATACGATTATATAACAATATAACAACCGAATGTATAACACAACACAAACCACAAACGTAATACAGAAGTATAGCACGCATTCGTTGACTCTCGCGTGGAGAATAACGAATCAGTTTAAACAATCAGTGTCTTATTCCACGCATTTCTCCCGAATCGTGAAACCTACACGATCTCTCGGCCTCGCTAACGCCTCCTGACCCTCCCCGCCCTTTCCAGCAAGAGCCTTCTCCTTGTCCGTCACTCTGACCTTCATGAACTACAATTAAACTATCAAATTCTCATTCATACCCACTCAAGGAAATTTGACAGGCCCATGCGCATTAAGAACCAATAGGTCCCTCTCACCCCCACTCCCTCTCCCCTCCTCGTTTGACCTGGAGTGACCTGACCTCATGCTTATGCTGTGAACTCCTGTATTGTGGGAGGTTTGACCCTGTTTAAAAACCAAGTTGACGTTTGTGGCCATACCTGTCGAGGGAGGGAGGGAGGGGAGTGGTGGCCGGGAGGGCGCAGGTAGCAAAGGCCGTTTAAATGGCCTGGAATTTGTCCATTTGATGGTGTTTGGTGCATTTCCGTTGTATAAGGGATTCCTTTGGCTTATCCACCGTAGAAACATAAGGGCTTTAGGCTGAATGCACTGTATGTTCAGATTCCCTTAATTAGAGGTTCGTCATAGTACCGATATAGTACATATTTAATACACATGTATGTCACAACTATCATCATATTTTAGTTCATGGCATATTTCCATCGGTCATAATACACTACCTGGCAGCCACCGTGAAGTTAAGGTGTGATAGTTCCGAGAGGCGGCGGCCGCGCTGTCGTTTGTGAAAGAATATCTCTCGTCTTTGTTTCGAAACTTGATAATAGACTTTCGCGTTTTTACATGCTTTGCGACCTTGCGGGTATTTGATAGCGCATCAGCGGCGAATTTCTCTCTCTCTCTCTCTCTCTCTCTCTCTCTCTCTCTCTCTCTCTCTCTCTCTCTCTCTCTCTCTCTCTCTCTCTCTCTCTCTCTCTCTCTCTCTCTCTCTCTCTCTCTCTCTCTCTCTCTCTCCCTCTCTCACTCTCGCTCTCTCTCTCTCTCTTTATATATATATATATATATATATATATATATATATATATATATATATATATATATATGTATGTATATCTTTATGTATGTTTATCTATTTATCTATCTCTCAATCTATACATCCATCAGCCTCTCAGTGAATAGACATAAATATAGATACACATACTAATGAGCTTCTTGTTAATAGTAAAAAACAGAAACAAGAAGAAACGAGCACCAGAGAGATCTTGGAGAAACACTTAGCGAGCAGTAAGAAGCCCGGCCCGTGCAGCGCCCCCTCCCCCTCCCCCGGCGCCCGCAGGAGCCCGGTGTCCCTCGCGTCTCCGTATCTTGGAGGAGCCACCGGAAGGGAGGGCGAGTACGCGCGGGGTCAGGCCAGATCAATAACCTTGCTCTGTTAGTGTTGTTTGTCGCTTGCTTCTTTTGGTTGTGTTTGTTGGGATTAGTTAGCGTAAGAAAAATCTTTTTTTTTGTGCTGGATGATTTGTTATTTTTGCGTGACGTTTTGGGGATTTTTGTTGGTTATGAACCTTAGACATTAACAAAAACATGATTTTAATAAAACGATGACATAATTGCATCAACAGTTTGCATATCATTAAGATGATATCAGTGACACTAGCATTAATTACCTTTACTGTTCTTATCACCATTCTAGAAAAGGAACGAGTATCAAGTCACTTAAATTACCTAGCCTGCTTAGCTTGGCGGCCCCACAGGCAAAGCCAAACATTCCCTAACAGTCTGAAGAGTAACCCGATACCCATGGCAGGAGGTATTGGGGCTGGGTCATTGGGGCTTGACCCGCGTTGAGGC
>NC_051421.1:19953109-19958109 GCF_015228065.2 Penaeus monodon | reverse complement strand
ATCCGGCACCATCCTCATAGCCATTACACTCAGAAGAGACGCTTTTCCCCTCGACCTCCACCCCTGAACCCTCATCCCTCGACCCCCCCCCCCCCCTTGAGCTTCTTTGGCCGAGACGGGTGACTTTTCTGCTCCTCTTTCCCGCTGATCAAGAGGTTTATTCCTGTGTCCCTGTGCTTTCTCTTAGTCTTTTCGTGTAACTCGGTCTTCTCTCTCTCTCTCTCTCTCTCTCTCTCTCTCTCTCTCTCTCTCTTCTCTTCCCTCTCTCTCATATATTCTCTCCATCCGTCCACCACCCTATCCTTCTCTCTATTGATCTCTTTCTCTCTGTCTCTCCCACTCATTTCCTCCAAACGAATCCTTCCTCCTCTTGCTACGCTCACCACGCACTCGCAGTTTTCCCTTTACTCTTTTAAATCATCTCATTTATCTTCTCCTTCCCTCTTGCATTATCGACCTTTGTTCGTCTCCTCTTCCGTCCTCGCCTCGAAATCCCTTCCCTCTTACATTATCTCTGTTGTCCCCCTCTTTACACCTTAACTCCCCCTTCGCCCTCTCGATCCCCGCTCTTTCCCCATTCTCCCATCTCTCTTCCTTTTTCTTTACCCAGTGTTCCTCTCCCTCCCTCTTTCCCTGCTCGGCCTCCACAGCTTCCCTTCCCCTCGCGCGCTCCCCTCGGCAGCCTGAGGGGTGATGGGCGCTGTGAGGGTGTGTTAGTCAGGCTTTGCACACTGCGACGTCTGAACCACGTGACCGTGTCGTTGCCTTCATTGTGTGTGTATGGTGGCTGGGAGAGGAGGGGGGGGGTAATTGTGTGCGTGTTGGGGGAGGGGGCAATTGTGTGCGGGGAGTGGTTGCGTGTGTGGGGAATTGTGCCCTGGGTTTGTGTGTGGGTTTGTGTGTGGGTTTGTGGGTTTATGTGTGTGTGACAGAGTGAGAGTACGCGTTGAACGCTGCAGAGTTAAGAGCAACGTTGAGTCTGATGCCGAGGAAAGAGTAAAAGAGTCTGGATGAAAGGCAGCGAAAGAGAGACCGGGTGAAAGTGCGACAGAAAGAGGAACGGAGGACCGGGGGAGAGCAGACGAAGCAAGGAGGGAGGGGAGGAAGGGAAGCAAGGGTGTCGGAGAAGGAAAGGAATGTACGAATCCGTATATCAGAAGTGAGGCTAAAGAGGCAAGACCCAGAAGTGGAGGCATGAAGTGAGAGAGAAAAAGCACAAGCGCTTGAGGTGATACAGGTAATTAGAGCCCGCGGCGACCCGGGCTCTCGGCCTGGACCGCGAAGGTACCGGAAACTCAAGAGGAAAGCGCGTAAGACGTTCAGGCTCGACGTTAAGTTGGCTTTTGAGGAGTTTCAGGGGGCTGAAAGATGAAGGAAAATGGAGCAAAGGGAGGGGAAGAGAGGGGAAGGAGAGGGAGGGAGGGACAATGATGATTCCCCCACCTCTTTCTCCGCTAAACCCCTCCCTCCCCTCCCCACTTTCCTTCACACTTGCCTGGTCCGCATGATGCGAGGACGTGAAAGGTCTGGCTGCACAATTGCAATTTTGGCTCGAGTCTTTTTAAATAAATAACCGACATAGCTAAGCCCCTGTCATGCAGTATAGCCAGCCCGCTACCCAATAAGCATTAGGGAGAATATGCGACTATCGTAGGTTACTGCATGAAGTTTTGGAAATTTTATCTGGTATATATTCACTGAATGACTTTGGATTAAGGGCGGGGGAGAGGTTTGTGGTAAAGGATGAGGAGGGGTGGGGAGGGGAGGAGTGGGGGAGAAGAACAGAAGGAAAAGAGAAAGAGGTGCAGCTGCGAGAAGGAAATGAGGAAAAACCAAGATGGCGGATTAGTAAATAAAAAAGGAGGAGAAGAAAAAGATAAAGAGAGATGGAGGAGTGAAGGAGAAAGGACGAGGGAGAGGAAGAGAGAGGAAGGAGTATAAAGGAAGCTGGTGGGAGAGATGAGTGCGCCGTGAGACCAACAAACCCACTTCGAATTTACTTTTCACCACCGATTATTAAACTGCCCACTCTTTACCCAACATGTTTAAGATATCTTTATTATTTGCTTTTCAAATATACCCACCCTTCCAGGCGGTTCAGTGACCTGCATCTCTCCTTCCCTATCTCACTGGCCCCCGTGGGATCAGGTCAGCACAGTGAACGGCAATTAGCGAAAAGAAGAAAACAAAGTGGAGGCCCTCACACGCGCCCGCAAGTGTGCCACACTCCCCTCTGAAGGAGTCAGTGACCTCCAAGTGTCTCCCAAGTTGAGAAAACGGAGCGTTCGGTGTTGTCTTCCGCGCGCTCGCCCACGCACCCACATAGTAATCAAGGAGAGTCTGAGAAGCAAGCATGGCTGGCTGCGCTCACCTTCCGCCGCGGCTGAACTTTTGGGTTCTTGTCATGCAAGCGCCCTCCGCCCCTCCCCCCGCCCTCCCTCTCGCCAGCCCTTCCCTGGAGCCTCCCGCGCCTTCCACCCATCCCACCTGCCTGCCAGGTGCTCCCATGCCTGTCTGCCTGAATGCCTGGCCACGCGCTTTTCTTCATGCATGTATGGTTGTTTGTCTCTATGCTTGCCAGCCTGCAAACTTGTCCGCGTGCCTTTATTAGTCTTGAGTGCTTGCATGTTTAATGTTATCCGTGCTTAACGGCTAATGTGTTTGACTTTAATTCTTCGCTTCTCGTATTCTTTCGTCCAAACACGTTCTCTCTTTTCTTTCTTCTCGGTTTTAGCAATCTATTATCTTTCTCTTGTCATCGATTTCTGTGCACTCTCTTCGATGAGAAAACAGTGTGATAATCATAAACATTGCCCCTTGAACTTGGGCACAAACTCTTCCCTGCCACGGCCCTCCCCGACTTTCTTCTCTGCCTCTTCCCACGTCCTTCCAGTCGACGGCCTCATTGCCTAATTTCGCAGCGCATGATTTCTTCTCCTCCCCACTAATTGACACCCCTCCCCCCTCTCCCTCTCTATCAGCCTTTCCCCACCCCACCCGGACTCCTCGCCGCCCCGAGCACCCGCAGGACAGTGCAGCCGCCAAGGAGAGTCTACAAATCTCCCCTGTCACCGAGGAGTCGAGCTTCCCCCCCTCCCCGTCCCCGACCCCCCCCCCCCCGAACCAGCTGCACTCACTCCGCACTCCCCTATCGCTTAACACACCTTCCATCTGGTCTCCTTTATTCGTCGCTGTCTCTGAACTCTGTCTTTATACCACGTTCGTTTTATTTCTGTTTTCTACTTCTTTCTCTTCATATTCTTTCTTCTTATTCTTCTTTTTTCTTCTTCTTCTACTTCTTTCTCTTCTTCTTCTTTCTTCTTTTTCTTTTTTTTCTTCTTCTACTTCTTCTTCTTCTTCTTCCTCCTCCTCCTCCGCATCCTCCTTCTCCTAAACCTCCTCCTTCTCTTCTTCCTAATCCACCTTCTCCTTCTCCTCCTCCCTCTTTCTTCCTCCTCCTCCATTTTCTTTCCTCCCCCTTCTCCTTCTCTTCCTCTTCCTCTTCCTCTTCCTCTTCCTCTTCCTCTTCCTCTTCCTCTTCCTCTTCCTCTTCATCCTTCTGCTTCTCCTCCTCCTCCTCCTCCTCCTCTTCTTCTTCTTCTTCTCTTCTTCTTTCTTTTTTTCCTCCTCCTCCTCTTCTTGTTTTTCATTATCTTTTTCAGCCTCCTTCTTCTCTCTCCTCTCTCTCTCTCTCTCTATCTCCCCTCTCTCCTCTCCTCCTCCCTCTCTCTCTCCTCTCCTCTCTCTCTCTCCTCTCCTCTCCTTTCCTCGCTTCCTTTTCTCTCCTCTCTCTCCCTCTCTCTACTCTCTCTTCTTTCTCATCTCTCTCTTCTCTCTCTCCCCCCCTCTTCATTCTCTCTCTCTCTCTCTTCCTCTCTTCTCTCCCCTTCTCTCGTCTCTCTCTCTCCTTCTCCTCTCTCTCTCCTCTCTCTCTCCCTCTCTTCCCCCCTCTCCTCTCTCTCTCTCTCTCCTCCTCCTCCTCTTCTCTCTCCCCCTCTCTCTCTCTCTCTCCTTCTCTTTTCCCCCCCCTCTTCTCTCTCCTCTCTCTCTCCTCTTCCTCTCTCCCTCTCTCCTCTCCTCTCTCTCTCATCTCTCCCCCTCTCTCTCGCTCTCTCTCGTCCTCCTCTTCTCTCTCTCTCTCTGTCTCTCTCTCTCTTTCTCCCAAAGACAGCGACGCCGCACGAGTGGCTTTCCAGTCCTTGTGGAGTTTTCTCTCACAAATCGGAAAGTGGTCCGCCATTTTCTCCCTCTTCCCATTCTCTCTCTCTCTCTCTCTCTCTCTCTCTCTCTCTCTCTCTCTCTCTCTCTCTCTCTCTCTCTCTCTCTCTCTCTCTCTCTCTCTCTCTCTCTCTCTCTCTCTCTCTCTCTCTCTCTCTCTCTCTCTTCCCCTTTCCCTTCCCCTCTCGCTTCCCTCCACTCTCCCTCTCCTCCTTTCTTCTTTCCCCTAATGTCCCCTCCCCTTTTCATTCCCTCCTTCCCTCTCCCCTCTTCTTAATCTGAGGGGAAATATATAAGAAAAATCTATCCGTGTCCATTGATTTAATCCGGCGTGTCATGCGCGCGTCAGCCTTGTTTTGCGGGGTGGCCGTTCATAGAGGGTGGCCTTTGTGTGGCCCTTGGCCCGCGAGCCTCACCTTGGTTTCCAAATCCATCTTCCTCGGCTTTATCGTAAGGCTCGATGTATTTTCTCCTTTCCTCTTTCGTTGCTCCTACTCTCGCTTTTCTTCCTACCTTCTCATTCTTCCTCGTCTTCACTTTCTTTTCCTCCTCCTCCTCCTCCTCCTCCTCCTCATCATCATCATCATCATCATCATCATCACCATCATCATTATCATCATCATCAATCACATCTCATCATCATCTCATCATCATCATCCATATCATGATCATATCATCATCCATCGTCATCATCCATCATCATCATCTATCATCATCATATCACCCACCCACACCACCATCACCATCGCATCATCATCATCATCACATCGTCATCACCATCG
>NC_051421.1:19945609-19950609 GCF_015228065.2 Penaeus monodon | reverse complement strand
GTGTGTGTGTGTGTGTGTGTGTGTGTGTGTGTGTGTGTGTGTGCACATCACTCATTTTACATCGCCGTATCTCTCGATCTCCACGCACCTATCTACCTTCACCTATGTCACTCCATCTCTGTCATTTACCTTTCGCTGCAATACCCTCTTTCGCCTTTTTCTCCCCCTGCACCCAGTCTCGGAGGAAGTCCAGCCAGGCTTTCCTCCGCGAGAGATGGGTGTCCCGGCGACCGCACTCGCCTTGCTAATTGCCACGTGGGCTGAGCGGCGGAGGAAGGCCGCCTCGCGATTTCGTGCGGCTCTGCTGTCATTTTGCCGTTGTGAAACCGGGCTATTCGGAGCGGGGGGTGAGGGGGAGGGAGTGGGCGGGGGAGGGGGAGAGAGGAATTGAGGGGGAGGGAGTGGGCGAAGGAGGGGGAGGGAGTGGGCGTAGGAGGGGGAGAGGGAGGGGAGAGGGAGGGGAGTTGAGGGGGAAGGAGTGGGCGGGGGAGAGGGAGAGGGGAATAGGGAAGAAGGGGGAGAGTGGAGAAGAAGAGGGGAGGGGAAGGGTAAAAATTGGACGGCGAAGGGATACGGAGAAGGGAGGGAGTGGACGAGGAGGGGAGAGTAGAGGGAGTGGCCGGGGAAGGGGAGAGGGGAGGGCGTGGGCGAAGACAGAGAGGAGAGGTTGATGAAGGAGAAGAAACCGTGTTATTCGGAGAGGGAGAAAGAGGAGGGGGGTGGAAGGGAAGGGGGCGAGTGGGCGGGGAGAGGGGGGAATGGACAGGGAGTGGGCGGGGAGAGGGGGTAGATAGAGAGGAGGGTTGATGAAGAGGGAGATAAGCTGAGAGGAAGGGAGAATCGGATGTAGGCGGGAATGAAGAGAGGGAAGAGACAGAGAGAAGAGGTAGAGAGAGGAAGATGGAGGGGATAAGTAAAACGTGGGGAGAAGAGGGAGGACGAAGGCGGAAAAGAAGAAAGAGAAGAGAAAGTAAGCAGTGATGATAAAAAAGCTAAAAAAAAAGAAAATAAATGTATATATATATATATATATATATATATATATATATATATATATATATATATATATATATATATATATACATATAGTTGAGATTAAAGAACACGAAACGGGAAACACGAAATAAAAGGAAACGACAAAACAGGGGAAAAGAAAAACACTGACGAAAGAAGGAGAAGGAGAAGGAGGAAAAAATATCTTGGGAAGTTCGAGGTGCTTACCAGGGGGGTTGGGGGGGGAGGCGTGTCTGCCTAGGGGGTGGGGTGGGGGGGTATATACTCAGGAGTGGATGTTATTGTTCAAAGAGGCAGTAGTTAGACGTCGCTGTTGTAATTGTTTATGGGATGGCGGTTCCAGGGAGAGCTGTTTGCACGACGTGGTGGGCGAGGAAAGAACGCGGTTTATAATTTATAAATGAGTTTCTGTGAGTGTATAATGGGGGGTTGGGGGGGAGAGGGGGGCGGGAGAGAGAGAGGAGAGAGAGAGAGAGAGAGAGAGAGAGAGAGAGAGAGAGAGAGAGAGAGAGAGAGAGAGAGAGAGAGAGAAGAGAGAGAGAGAGAGAGAGAGAGAGAGAGAGAGAGAGAGAGAGAGAGAGAGAGAGAGAGAGAGAGAGAGAGAGAGAGAGACAGACAGACAGTCAGACAGACAGCCTTCAAACAAACAAACAAAAAGCAAACAAAATTAAACAAAAAATCAAAGCATAGAAAAAGACACACAACCATAAAGCAAAAACAAAAGAAAGGCCCTTTAAAAGTCCAGAAGAACCCTCCCCTCCCTCCCTGCCCCCGACGCCACCCCCGCCCGCAGGTCACCCTCGGCCGGCGCCCGAGAAGCGAGGCTGCTCACCCCGGCGCCCGAGGGGAGCAGCCGCCCCCCCGCCCGCCCTCCCGGCGCGCGCTCTCCTGCTCTTGTTCTTATCATTTATTATTATTATTATTATTATTATTATTTATTGTTATTATCATTTATTATTATCATTATCATTATTATTATTATTATTATCATTATTATTATTATTATCATTATTATTATTATCATCATCATCATCATCATCATCATCATCATCATCATTTTTAGTATTATCATCATTATTACTATTCGTCTTCGTGCTGATTTTGGGTTGGGGTGGTAGGGGGCAAGGGGAAGGGGGGAGGGGAGACGACCACATTATTGCTATGTTTTTTTTTTCGAAAGTATGATTATAACCTTGTTTTGTCCTGCTCAGGATTATATATAAATCCTGTAAATACATTAAAAAAAATCTTTTCTTATTTTATTAACGTTTTTAGACACGTAATATCTCTACCGAAGCTAATGTTTGGTGGTCGGTTGAGTGTAAAGATAAATATACGGTTTATTTTCCCACTGTGTTATTATCTTGCTATTTGGGTAATTAAAGCGGATTGTTTACACTTCCTCCGTAGATGATTATTCACACTCGTAATCACAGTTTCATGGCAGTCATGCCGATGGCGCTGTTTCAGGCAGGAACTCTCTATATATATATATATAATAATATATTATATATATATATATATATATATATATATGTATATATATATATATATATATATATATATATATATATATATATATATATATATATATATATATAAATTGTAGTTTATTATGTAGTTATTTATATGTGTGTGTGTGTGTGTGTGTGTGTGTGTGTGTGTGTGTGTGTGTGTGTGTGTGTGTGTGTGTGTGTGTGTGTGTGTGTGTGTGTGTGTGTGTGTGTGTGTGTGTGTGTGTGTGGTGTGTGTGTGTGTGTGTGGTGTGTGTGTGTGTGTGGTGTGGGGGGTGGGTGGGTGGGGTGGGTGGGTTTATTTGTTTGTTTGTGTTTTAAAGAAGGGATAATTGGCCAGACGAGGCAAACACAGATTTCCAACACATCCCGATATAAGCGATTAAACTTTCCTCTAGACAGCTTGATTCCCGCCCCCGTCCTCCTGTTGCAGTTGGAGTCAGAGCAAGGCAGGCTATGATGTTGCAGTGTTGCCTCGACTGTTGCACATATAAAGCTTCGGTGCTCCACAGAACGCCGCCTGTCGCGCGGGATCTGTCACAATGCGCTGAATATCATCTGATGTTCAGAAATGTTCAAGAAGCGTCGCATGGAATGTTGATTGACTCAAAGGACCCCGAGGTGACGCTGCGAGGAGAGTGCTGCTTGAACATTGAAAAAACAATAACTCTGCTGTGTATTACGTGTTGCACGAGGCGTTATCCAGGCGAGTGCGTGCTGCAGCAATGTAAACAAAGGTGCAATGTACCCCGCACTCCCACTTTATCCCCCTACCCCCTCTACCCCCCGCCCCGGGACCCCATCCAGCCGTGTTTCTCGGTGATGCGCTCTTGATCGAAGTTTTAGATCGTTTGCGTTCTTCCTTCGGGCCAACTGGGCTCGGTTAGACTTCCTTCTGTAGTCTTTTATTGTGTTAGTTTTTTTTCCACAGTCTTAATCCCTCTCTCTCTCTCTCTCTCTCTCTCTCTCTCTCTCTCTCTCTCTCTCTTCTCTCTCTCTCTCTCTCTCTCTCTCTTCTCTCTCTCTCTCTCTTTCTTTCTCCTCCTTCCGAATCTTATCAACATTCTATATTTTTTATCTTTATCGGATTATCCTTCTTGATTCTTTTTTTTCATAGTCTCAATCCCTCTCTATTTTCTTGTTCAAAACCACCTTGACTCTTATCAATATTCTATCGTTTTTTTATTTTTATCAGATTATCCCTCTTCCGGTTCCGATTCTCTCTCTCATATTCTTGTCCTCCTAACTCTTATTATCAGCATCCTCTTCCTCTTTCTATTTATCTCATCTTTCTTCCTCTTCTTGTTCAGATCATCCATTTGGATTTATTATTGACGCTCTATTGCTGTTTTTCTCTCTGCTTTTTTCCCGTCTCCTCCTTTTGCTGTCATTATGAGGTTTTATCTTCGTAAACACCAACCTCGATTTTTTTTCTCTTTCTGTCTCACTCACTTCCTTTCTCTCTTCTTTTTATTCTCTGATCTGTTTTTCCTCCCCTCCCTTCGCCGACTCCTCTCTTCCCCTTCGCCCCCCCCCCCCCGCTACTCCACTCTCATTCCAGAGTGAAAGAAATATCAATTTGAAACTTCTATTAGCTCGCTGGTCCCCTTCCTAAAACCCCACTCTATTTCGAACGTCTCTTTCACTCTGCTTTCTCTCCTGTTATCTCGTTTTCCCTCTTTTCCTCACTCTCTTTGGCTCTCTCATTTCTCAGTCTCTTTGTATTTCTCTTTGTCTTTCTCTTTGTCTCTTTCTCACCCTCTCCTCTCTCTCTCTCTCTCTCTCTCTCTCTCTCTCTCTCTCTCTCTCTCGCTCGCTCGCTCTCGCTCTCGCTCTCTCTCCTTCTCCTTCTCTCTTTCTTTCTCTCCCTCCCTCCCTTCCTCCCATTCGTCCATCTCTCCCTCACCCTTTCTCTCTCTCTCTCTCTTTCTCACATAACTCAAAAAAAAGATGAATTAGAGGAAGTACTAGAAACATATTAGCCCCGGGCGTGAGAAGAGCAAAGGGACGCCGAAGGAAATTAGCCGTTCGAAGCAAGACAAGGGAGAGGGGATAAGGGAACAAGTAGTAGAAGAAGAAGAAGAAGAAAAAGGGAAGTCTGCGAAAGTGACACCAATCTCCCGGCACCTCGCTGCGGCGGCTGATGGCATCCAGCACAGATCATCCCCGGGAGAGATTGGTGTTACATTATATTGGATCATATTTATGTTTATGACAAGGGAGTTGTAATGTATGTTTGCGTGATGTGTGGTTTGCTTTTGTTTGTCTGCTTGTTTTGTTTGTCACAATTGAGTTTTAGCTGTGATAAACATAATAAGTTTATTTATATTCTTTTGTTATTCATATTAGTTATTTCATTCTTTCTTTTTTCATCATCTCTCTCTCTTCTCTCTCTCTCTCTCTCTCCTTTTCCTCTTTTCCTTCTCTTCTCTCTCCCCCCCTCCTCTCTCTTTTCCCCTCTCCTCTCTCTCC
>NC_051421.1:19940122-19945509 GCF_015228065.2 Penaeus monodon | reverse complement strand
ATTATTCAATTATTATTATATATTATATATTATTATTATTATTATTATTTTTATTATTTTTATTATTTCTATATACATTATCAATATTCTTATTATTATTTTCATAATTATTATTATTATTATTATTATTATTTATCATTCATTATATATTATTTCATTATTAATTATTATTATTATTATTATTATTAATTTATTGTTATTATTATAATTTTATTTTTATTAATTATTATATTATTATTATTATTATTATTATTGTTATTATTATTACTATTATTATTATTGATAGTACTTATTATTAATAATATTATTATTATTATTATTATTATTATCATTATTATTATTTTTTTTTATTATTATTATTATTATTATTATTATTATTATTATTATTATTATTATTATTATTATTATTATTTTATTATTATTATTATCATTATTTTTTTTTCTTTTATTATTACTACTACCACTACTACTACTACTACTACTACTACTACTACTACTACTACTACTACTACTACTACTACTACTACTACTACTACTACTACTACTACTACTGCTGCTGCTGCTGCTACTACTACGATTATTATGATTATTATTATTATCTTTATTATTGTTGTTGTTATTTGTTATGTTGCTGCGCTATTATTATCATTGTGAATATTAGTATTATCATTATCATTAACGTAATTGTTATTTTTTGTTATTTTCATTATCATTATTGTTGTAGTTGTTGTTGCTGTTATTATTATTATTATCATTATTATTTTTGTTGTTATAATCATTATCATTATGCGTCTTCTTTTTAATTTCTTCTCCTGCTTCTCTGCTTCTTCTTCTTCTTCTTCATGTTCTCCTCCTCCTCCTCCTCCTCCTCTTCCTCCTTTTCTTCTGCCTCCTCCTCCTCCTCTTTCTCCTCCTCCTCCTTCCCCTCCTCCTCCTCCTCCTCCTTTCCCCTTTCCCCCCCTCCCCCTCCCCCTCCTCCTCCTCCCCTCCTCCCCTTCCTCCTCCTTCCCCTCCTCCCCCTTCACCTCCTCCTCCCCCCTCCTCCTCCTTTCCCCCCCTCTCCCTCCCCCTCCCTCTCCTCTTTCCCCCTTTCCTCCCTCCTCCTCCTCCTCCTCCTCTCCTCCTCCTCCTCCTCCTTCCCCCTCCTCCTCCCCCTCCTCCTCCTCTTCTTTTATGTCCTTATGTCTCTTTCACATGATATTTGTTTCCGTCTCCTCGTTTCGTTTATGATTTGTCATTTCATATTTCCGTCTTCCCTTTTGTTGCTCCCCCCCCTCTCTTTCTCTATCTATCTATCCATCTATCTATCTACCATATCTCTCTATATCTATCTATCTGTCTATCTCTCTCTCTCTCTCTCTCTCTCTCTCTCTCTCTCTCTCTCTCTATATATAATATTTTATATATATATATATATATATAATATATATAATATATATATAATTATATATATATATTATAAATTTGGCTTTTGTTTCTCCTCTGCATCTCCTCCAACCCAGACTGGTCGCTTTCTCGCTTTTTTTATCATCCGTTCTTTATCATTTTCCCTCGCCACTGCCACCTGGCAACCTTGCCTTCCGTTGCACTTTTGGCTGCCTTGAGCTTGGCACTCTGACCTTGGCACTCGACTTGTGCCCAACAACCTCTCTCTCTCTCTCTCTCTCTCTCTCTCTCTCTCTCTCTCTCTCTCTCTCTCTCTCCCCCTCTCTCTCTCTCTCTCTCTCTCTCTCACTCTCTCTCTCTCTCTCTCTCCTCTCTCTCTCCCCCTCTCTCCCTCTCTCTCTCCTTCTCTCTCTTCGTCTTCCTCTCTCTCCTCCTCTCTCTCTCCTCTCTCTCTCTCTTCTCTCTCTCTCCTCTCCTCTCTCTTCTCTCTCTCTCACTCTCTCCCCTCTCTCTCCTCTTCTCTCTCTCTCTCTCTCTCTCCTCTCTCTCTCTCTCTCTCTTAGTTCCCCCCTCCCCCTCCCCCCTCCCCATCAGCTTGCAGACTCCCTTGAACCGCGGACCCCCTTTCCCGTCTCCCTCTCTCCCTTGCCCCTTCTCCCTCTCCGTCTCCGTCTCCCTCTCTCTCTTGCCCCTAATGAAAAGAAGGAAATATAGCGGCGAGGAAGGCGGTCGTCAGAACTGTTCTGCTCTGTATTCGTGTTCTTCATAAACATTAAACATAACCCCCCAACGCCTGCAGAACTTCGCTAGAACTTTCACCACAACTTGCAAAGAACCCGAGTTATAACTTCTTTTTTCTTTCTTTTTTGTCAACCCCTAATTTCCTTCCACTCGCTCTCTTCCTCTCAGTCTTCCTCCTGTTCTCCTATCGCATTTCTTTCCTTCTCTCCCCTCTTACGTGGTTTTAAATTATTTTCCTCTCCATCTAAGCAGTGTTGGGGCACGTGGTTGATGAGACAATGATCATCAGGTCTGACCCTCCTCGATCCCCGGCCCTCTCCCTCCTTTTCTTCTCCCACTTCCCTCCCCTACCCTCTCCCTTCCTTCCTTCCCTTCACTATTTTCCCTACCTCCATATTCTACCTCTTTTTCTCCCCTCTTCCTATTTTCTCACACCCATCCTACCTCTCTCCCTACCTTCCCCTCCCCCCCTCTTCTCCGGCCTCGTGGTGGCCATCAGTCAATCAAGGTCGTTAAGACTTAGGCTACCTCCCCCCCACCTCCCTCCACCTCCCCCCACCTCCCCTGCCACACCTCTCCATGCCTCAGCTGTTAGACTTAGGTATGCATTTGCTTTTCGCCGTGTTATGCGTTTGCTTGCGTCAACTTTGTCGTTGTGGAATTTCTGCCTTACTTTGCCAAGCGGTTTCTTTCTTCTGCATCTATCTGCATTTTTCTGATTTTTTAAAAATGAGGTTGTTCGTATCTCTGTTTATTTTCGTTCATTTCCTGATTTGCACAGTTATCAACCCACATCTCCCCCTGTGCCTGTGCGCGATGAGGCGAGGCGTCGGCCCGTGATGAAATTTCCGTGTTGCTTGGCGGAGGGGAGGCGAGGCAGGTCCACGATTGATTATTTATGTGGATTCAGTTTCAGTCATGGGTACATTATAGGTACTTGTCTTAGGTCGACGGCATATCGTGTGAACTGTAGACATTTCCGTTTTTATACCATTGCCATGTGTTGCTTTGCTCCATTATCTCTCTTTGCTTACGTTTTTTTTTTTTTTTTTTTTTTTTGGGGGGGGGAGTGCGGACTTCTGTCGACATGCATCTTTTGCTGATTTTAGTTTGTGTTTTGGTGTTTTACTTATTAATATTGCAATTTCTTCTCTTTATCTCCAGCCGAACTTTAATATCCCCAATGTTCAATCAGTTTTTAATTCCAGCCTGTTCTCATGGCCAAGCTATCTCCCCAGCATTTCCGATCTTCATTCATTGCCCTCTCTGTGCCCTCGCCAAAACGCACCTGCGCAAGGGACGACCTGCCAAGATTCTGCAGCGCTTGCGACGGAGCTGCATCGCCACCAATGAGTACGGCAAAGACGTTGTTCCTCCAATCCTGAAGGAGGAGGTTCACGACACGCCCCTTCCTCTCCCTCGGCGCCGGCACCTGCTTCCGCCTGTGACAGACACTCAGGACTTTGGTATGCAACGAGGAGGTCCACACTGAGGTTTGGGCGCCCGGGTCATAAAGCAAGCGGCGCGAGTGGTGGTATTGGCGGTGATAATGATGAGGGTATTCAAGTTAATGTCGAAGATAAAGAAAGATAATGATAAAAGTAATGATTGTCATAACGATGTATGGTTACGGGATTGTTATAATAATAATAATTATAGTATTGATAATATTGATAATAGTAGTACTACTAATGATAATAATAACAAGTAGTAATGATAATAGTGATAACGGTAATGATACTACCACTACTATTAATAACAATAATGATGTGATGATGATGATGATGATGATGATGATGATGATGATGATGATGATGATGATGATGATGATGATGATTGATGATGATGATAATAATAATAATAATAATAATAATAATAATAATAATAATAATAATAAATAAAAATAATAATAATAATAATAATAGAATAATAATAATTATAATAATAATAATAATAACGATAATGATAAAGATAACGATAATGATAATAGTAATAACGATGAAAATAATGATAATAATAATAATAATATTTATTATTACTACTATTATTATTACTAGTTGTAGTAGCAGTAGTAGGAGTATCATTATCCTCCTCCTCCGCCTCCTCCTCCTCTTCCTCCTCCTCCTCCTCCTCCTCATCATCATCATCATCATCATCATCATCATCATCATCATCATCATCATCATCATCATCATCATCATCATCATCATCATTATTATTATTATTGCTTTTATTATTGTTATCATTATTGTTATCATTATTATTAGTATCAGCATTAGCATCAGTGGTTGCACCAGTATCAAAATCAGCATCATAAACAGTATCTGCATCAGTATCAGCATCAGCATCATTAACAGTATCAGCATCAGTTTCAGCGTTAGCACCAGCGTTTGTATCAGCATCACCATCATTAACAGTATCAGCACCAGCATCAGCATCGCCCCACATAATTACAGCGACCGAAATACTCATTCACTCAGAACTCCACTTTAGAGCAAGAAACGGGGAAGTTGTTCTCGAAACTTGAGAGGGAGGTGTTGGTATCGATAGGGGAAGGAGGGAGTAAACTTGGCCGGAAAAATAATGATATAGAAATCAAAGTTATAACAAGTGGAAGGCGTTGGGGTGGAGGAGGGAAGAAGGCGAGATGGAGGACAAGGTGAACTGATGAAGAGAAAAGGAGAGGAGGGGAGGGAAGGTGGAGGCGATGATATGGGGAGATCAAAGGAAGATGAAGAGGGGGAAATGAAGACCGGGTGAGGAGGATAAAGACACTTAATTAACGGGAAAAGATTTATGAATGTCGATTAGCGGGGGAGGAACTGAAATACAGAATATTTCCTTGAGTTAGATGACCCCCGCCTCTTGGAATGCAGGAGCAAACAGTGTTTTCGCGAGCGGTCGAAAAGGAATGCCCGGTGAGCGGCTGGGGTGGGGGGGGGGGGCTGCGGCGAGCGTAAAAGACGCCCGGGCGGACGAGACGCTGGTCGATAAACGTGTGTGATAACTGTAAAGGGCTTGTTCGCCCTGAAAGAAGGCTCCGGAAACTTCGGAGGGGCTTTTAATGACTAAGACCTGTGTCGGCGGAAGTGGTTTCAAATGTCTGGAAAGAGTTTTTGCGCGAACTGCAAGACAAATGAGATGTTGAAGCGTGATTTTAGGAAGATGCAAGTTATTGGAATGGGATATAGATCTCCGTTTAGCCGACGAGGAACGCAATCGCTGAAAGAAGAAATCCGATTTCTTCTTCCCCTCTCCTT
>NC_051421.1:19917622-19925122 GCF_015228065.2 Penaeus monodon | reverse complement strand
TTCCTCCAGTGTTTTATTCCCTCTCACTCCCTCATTCTTCCTATTTCATCTCCCTCATCTTCCTCCTGCGCTTTATTCCCTCTCATTCCCTCCTCCCACCCTCCCTCCTCGGTCCCTCCCTCCCCCCTCATGCATCTTTCGCGAAACCGTGTTGTTCCTTCATCAGGCAAAAGCACTTCAGCGCAGGAATTTTGACTGCAGGGTTAATTAGCCAGACTCATTTTCCTCCTGCGAAAGAGCCGACCGCTGACTGATCACCGATGACTGGCGGATCTTTATACTTTTCTTAGAGGAGGATTTGCTTCGTTTTCCCTCTTTTGTTCTACTGCATTTTATTTTATTTTCCTTTCTTGGTCTTATTATTTAATTGTATTTTTTTTGGGGGGGTCTTTTCTTTGTTTGATTTGTTGTCTTTTCTTGGTTTCTTTCTTATTCTTGTTTTATTTTTCTTGTTCTCTTTTCTTTCTTTGTTTTTTATGTCTTTTTCTTCTTTTATTATATTTCTCGTTTTTTCTTGTTTTTTTTATTATTTTCTTTCCTTTTATTGATCACTATTTATTCTTTTCTTTATATTTTTCTCTCTTTCATCCTTCCTTTCCTATTCTTATTCTCTCGTTCTTTTCTCTCTCTCTCTCTCTCTCTCTCTCTCTCTCTCTCTCTCTCTCTCTCTCTCTCTCTCTCTCTCTCTTGTTAACTTCTCTCCCTTATCCTTTTTCTTGTTCTTGTTCTCTCTTCTATTCCTTCTCCTCCTTCTTCTTCTCCGTTCCACTTACCTCCCCGTTGTGACTCCGACGCAGCAGACAGACAGTCACTCGGGGCAACAAAATCATGCAGACCCGCAGTATATAACAGACGCACCCGAGATTATGGAGTAATTTGGGTTTCCATTTCAGAGGGAGAGAGGAAGCCACGAGGGAACCCCCATCCTAAACCTCAGTAAATATCAGCACCTTATTGATTTTTTGGTGCTATTTACGTCGATAAAATCAGCGACTGCTTAAATAATTGGCGGGAAATTTCATGTATGGCCTTTGCCTCTTTCACCTCAGAATGACTTCAAGATGAGCGTCGAGATGCACTTCTCTCTGGTGGCTGAGGGGTTTCCTTCGTTCTTCACCTGTGTTTCTTCTCTCTCTGTTTCTTTGTCTGTCTGTTTGTCCGTTTGTCTGTCGATGTCTTTTTTTGTCTCTATCTTTTTCAATCTCCCTCCCCCCTCCCTCTCTCTCTCTCTCTCTCTCTCTCTCTTCTCTCTCTCTCTATCTCTCTCTCTCTCTCTCTCTCTCTCTCTCTCTCTCTCTCTCTCTCTCTCTCTCTCTCTCTCTCTCCTTTGCGTTATGAAGTGGTAGATACTTTTAACAATTATTTGTTTTTATTAAACATATAATCGCTATGTGACTGAAACAAAGCGTCCTAACAATTTCCCTCTCTCACCATCAGCCTTACCACCATCACCACCACGTGTGCCAACGGCGACACGCGGGCCAAGAGAGCCATGGAGAGGCTGACCATCACAAATTCATCACAAATCATCACTCATTATATGCGCCAAAATCCCCTCGTGTGTGTCTGAAGAGTCGGCGGCGCCCTATTGACTCCTGAAGGGCTTCTGGGCTTGAAGTGAAGCTGCTGACGCTACAATATGCTCACACTACTAGGTGCTGATACCTGGCTTTACCTGGCCCTTGTGCTCCCTGGTGTTCTGTCATAAGTCTGGCATTTACGGTTCATGTTGCCGCGAGAGTATCTTCATGTTTGTTTTATGGGATTGTACATATTTGTTTGTTAATTTTATACATCGTTTTATCTATATATTTCAAGATATATTTTTTTCTTCTTTTTTTTTTTCATTTTTTCGTTTGATCGCTATGTCATCTGTTTATAGATTTGCCTCCTTGTGTATCTTACACAAAGCCGTAGATTACAACATTAATTCCCATAAAACTGTTCCACCTTACCTTGAATTCCTATACTATCCAGTACAACTCTTCACCCATATAGAAATATCATGCACAGCAGCATTATAGTTTCATTAGGTACTCACTGTCATTTTCCTCATCAACGCAAGTTCGAAGGGCGTATTCCCGGCGCAGGAACGATGTCTCGCGCAATCGTCTGCGACTCAATTTAAAGAGAGTAAATGGAGCTGAGGGTTAAAGGCCCTATGGCTTCCTGCTTATCGGCGGCCAGTCGGTCGGCAGGAGGAGGAAAGGGGGTGGAGGGGGAGCAGGAAGAGGGAGAGGGGGAGGGGAAGGGGAGGGGAGAGGGAAGAGATGGGAGGGGAAGCGAAGGAAAGGAGGAGAGAGGGAGGGAGACACGCTACTGTAGGAATAGAATGAACTCGGTCGACCTGGTTATAAAATAGGTCGCCATGCACTATGGGTAGGAAGCTGGTATCGCAGTCGATATTGAAAAATCGAAAGAGTGGGAGGGTGCGAAGGGTGGAATTTATGGAGGCCAACGATGAAAGAGAGAGAGAGAGAGAGAGAGAGAGAGAGAGAGAGAGAGAGAGAGAGAGAGAGAGAGAGAGAGAGAGAGAGAGAGAGAGAGAGAGAGAATGAGAGGGGGGGGGGGAGAACCAGAAAGAATGACAAACAGAGACAGACAGAAAAGGTGGCACATAAACAAGTATATGAATACAACCAACCAAAAATGCTTGATCGATGTCAAACGAATGTACGAGTATGAACCCTGTATAAAATAAAAGCAGCCGGACGAATTGAGTTAATGGTCAGTTGCCGGTCGAAGAGGCGCTGCCCCGTCTTCATTACATAATGCGTTTGGCCTGAAGCACCTGCGGCGTCCCGGAAAGGCTGCCTTATCGTGTGCTATCTATTTGAGCGGCGAGTTGGCTGGAGAATGGGCTGGAGTCTTGTTCTCCCTTCGTGCCACTTGCAGTGCCATTCAGATGGTTTTGTTCTATAATTAATATATATATATATATATATATATATATATATATATATATATATATATATATAACAAAGATAGAGTGAACAGGCGGTTCTCCGATTATCATATAAAAACAGTGATACAGATTGGATCCAAAAGGTGAACATCATTTAAAAATATAGAATATATCCACTAGAAACGGGTTATCCAGGACAGAGGGGGGAGGGGGGGGGGTATAAGGAGCTTTCGAAGAGAGAGAGAAGAGACGCTTCCTTCTTGTACTTCGCGCGTTTGAACAGTCTGGTTTCGTGTATTACCAGTGCTTTAAACGAGTCATTGTGCAGCGTTATATGATTAGTTGACCACAAAACCCAAAAAGGGACACGTTACTATCTACTAATAATAATGTATCTAAATACTATCGGGTCGTTAAATCTATAAATAATAAGCAGAATATAAAATTACCCGAAGAATTATATACTCGTTAAATATAAACCCGGCAATGAGGACACCAACGCCAAGCAGATTTCGATATCTCGAGATTTACACACTCAGGTCACCGAACCAGCAAGCAAGGGTGAGCGAGCAACACAGGCGCTGACACTTGCAAAGATGCGTCTATGCGATAACAAGAATACTCTGCATGTGTAGTCCTTGCACGACATGGAAAGTTCACACTCAATAGCTCGTTGGGGAATTATCACAGCCTTGCACCTTACAAGAGGCCAGGTATTCCTTGCCTGATGTTTGCTCACAAAGGTGAAGGCGGAAGACGTTTCCACCCCGACCTGAAATATGGGTACAGGATGGTGAACATCTTAGGAGAGAAGATATGTGTGTGTGTGTGTGTGTTTGTGTGTGTGTGTGTGTGTGTGTGTGTGTGTGTGTGTGTGTGTGTGTGTGTGTGTGTGTGTGTGTGTGTGTGTGTGTGTGTGTGTGTGTGTGTGTGTTCATACGTGAACATGAAAACGGATGTGATTAGAGGAATAGATCTCGGGAGAGTACCATGAGAGAGTGGAGCAGAAAATGATGGATTGTGAGAAGGGAATTGATATATAGACAGGTATTAAGAGAATGCGATTCCTAAAAGTGTCTCGATAATTGGTAATTAGCAAATAACAGATCATTAAAGTGTAAGAAAAACAAAATGAATGATAAGGGTGATAAAAAAAATCACTGAGTCTTCACTTCCAGATCATAGAAAGTCAAAAGAGAAAGCCAAAGAACATAAGCATTTTGAAAGGGAATTTGTTCAAGAACTAATCGGTTACCTGCGCTGCATTGGAACAAGGGGGGGGGGCTGCCAACGACACGGGGAACGGCTCGCGGTCGTTCCCTCGTGTCGTTGGCAGCCCGAACGAGCCCCCCCCCCCCCTCCTCGCCAAACGATCGAAGCGCCACCAGAATCCAGGGACTAATAAGGCCCACGTGCCTCTAAAAAGAGAATGGGAAAGCGATGACAGATCCTCCGCGCGGGAAACCGTTCGATTACAAAGTGCTTTCGGCCGAACCGATCGGCGGCGAGGCGCGGGATCCGAACCGCACGGAGCAGAAGCGGGCCATTAGGACCAATTACAGCCCCGTCGCTCGCCGGCGCTCGCGGACAATTAGTCGCTCGGCGCGGAGCATTTTCCTCGGGACGTGGTCCAGTGCCACGTCTTTTTCCACTCTACACACAATTTATATATATATATATATATATATATATATATATATATATATATATATATATATATATATATATATATATAATATATATATATTTATATATATATATATATATGTGTGTGTGTGTGTGTGTGTGTGTGTGTGTGTGTGTGTGTGTGTGTGTGTGTGTCTGTGTGAGCGAGTGAGTGAGTGAGTGAGTGCGGTGGAGTGAGCGAGTGAGTGGTGCGTGAGCGAGTGAGGAGTGAGAGTGAGTGAGGAGAGTGAGTGAGCGAGGAGTGAGTGAGCGATGAGTGAGCGATGAGTGAGTGAGTGAGTGAGCGATGAGTGAGCGAAGTGAGTGAGCGAGTGAGTGAGTGAATGAGTGAGCGAGTGAGTGAGCGAGTGAGCGAGTAGTGTACGAGTGATGAGTTAGATGTTATTACAGAAATAATAATAGGATGAGCTAAGATGATAGTGACAGTAATGAGTGAACGAGTGAGTATACATAGTAAATTAATGAGTGAGCGAGTGAGTGAATTAGTTTGTGAGTGTGTGTTAATGTGTAACACAGAAAAAAACATACGTGATACATGCTTAAATGATAGGATCAATAATAATGATGATAAAGATTATTATATCAATAGTAATAATTATAATGATAATGTGAATGGTAATAATAATCAAATAGGCTAAAATACGGTAATATAATAAAATAATGATAACAGTATATATTACGTAATATAATAGATAATAATAATAAAATAAATGAAAAACAGTAAGTGAATTATGTAATAATAGAGAGGATAACAGTACAAGAAGTAATATAGAGATCATATAATACATAAAGAATAATAATCAGTAAAGACGAAGATCAGCCTAGATCATCTGAGACGGAAGAGCGAGGACTGAGAGATTCAGGAGGCAGAGGACGATGACAGGCGGGATGGAGATGAGACATAACAGAGGTAAGCGGCGACAGACAGGACCTTCGCAGGCCTCACCCTGCACTCTGCGACGATAGCGCGACCTGAGTACATTATTATCACGGATATGCAACGGTATTCGAGCTTCCTGGAGTTTTCAAAGAGTTTCTCGCGGGATCAATCGTAATTCGCGAGTGGGTTTACGCACTTGAGTATTCATTGCGTTATACTGGAGTATTCGACTATATTACGAGAGTGTTCATCGTAATTTATACCGGTGTTATCATTGCGTATTACTGAATTCACGGATATATCTGTAGTTGTGCATTTATTATATTCCTATAGTGATTGCTATGAAAACCAATGAAGTACCCTGTACGTAGTAACAAGGCATGTAATCAGCTTAAAAAACGAAAGCTGTCATTCGTGATAGGTATGGTTCCAATCTTCACTCGCCGATTAGATATTATAGTTCGGCGGAGCGTGGAGCATGGCGTGATTGGCAAGCGAAAGAATTCTGATGAATGTAGAGTTAAGACTAAGCGCTGTATACTTCCCGCTGGTAAGAGTTATGGGAAATCTTTGTGGTTTACAATGTTAATAGGAATAGGATTTTGTTTTTTATACATGTGTATAACGTACAATCCCTTATGCATACATATATACACGTATATAAACATAGATACATATGTACGCACAATATATATATAATATATATAAATATACATATACATATATATACATATATACATATATATATACCCTGTACTTCAATAGTGCCTTCCGAGCGGCAGCCCCTTCCACCCCCGGAGCGCCCCCCCCTCCAGATGCTCCGCCGGGCTGAGCGACCGCATTGCCGTGCCTCCTCTACATGCTGGGTCGTCAAGCATTCAGCCCGCGCTCGACCTCCCTTCCTCTCTCTTTCTTCCTCTCTTTTTTCTTCCTGCCTCTGCTCCCTCCTTCCCATCCGGCCTCCTTTCTTTCGGAGTGAGGGAGGGCGATGGGTTAAGCCAGGCCAAGGAATTTATGCATGAAATTTGTCTTGGGGATTCATGGGTCTCTCTCTCTCTCTCTCTCATCTCTCTCTCTTCTCCCCTCTCTCTCTCTCTCTTCTCTCTCTCTCTCTCTTCCTCCCCTGCTCTCTCTCGCTCTCTCGCTCTCTCTCTATCTCTCTTCTCCTCTCTCTCTTCTCTCTCTCTCATCTCTCTCTCTCTCTCTTCTCTCTCTTTTCTCTCTCTCTCTCCTCTCTTCTCTCCCTCTCTCTCGCTCTCCCTCCTTTCTCTCTCTCTCTCTCCATCCCCTCTCTCTCTCTCTCTCTCTCTCTCTCTTTCTAGCCGCGCGCGCGCGCGCGCGGCTCTCTCTCGCTCTCTCTCTCTCTCTCTCTCTCTCTCCTCTCTCTCTCGCTCTCTCTCTCTCTCTCTCTCTCTCTCTCTCTCCCTTTGTGTGGTGTGTGTGTGTGTGTGAGTGTGTGTGTGTGTGTGTGTGTGTTGTGTGTGTGTGTGTGTGTGTGTGTGGTGTGTGGCGTTGTGTGTGTGTGTGCTGTGTGTGTGTGGGTGTGTTGTGTGGGGTGGTGTGTGTTTGCAAATACATACATACATACATATATATATATATATATATATATATATATATATATATATATATATATATATATATATATATATACACACACACACACACACACACACACACACACACAAATATATAATACAAAATGTATTATCAACATATTCCTCTTAATCCCTCCATGTTCCTCTTAATAATTTTTCTCTCACATTCACACCCACACACGCTCGTAAATCAATCTTCGATTAACTCTCAGCATATGTGCAGCAGCACACTTTCTTCGGCCATTCGAACCCAAATCTCACATATCAGGCTAGAGATGACGTCAAGCTACCGAATCACGTGATTGCGTATTTGCCGGCCTATACACACATGGACACATTCACAGACACACAGAAACGCATAGGTAGAGACATGTACTTACATACACTCACTCATATACATACAAACACATCATACACACACACATACTTAC
>NC_051421.1:19900122-19907622 GCF_015228065.2 Penaeus monodon | reverse complement strand
CCTTTAATTTGATTCGGTGGTCAATCCTCATCATCGACTCCCGCCCCCCCCCCCCCCCCCCTCCCCCCCCCCGAACACCGCCCTCCCTCGGCTCCTGCGCGCGGGCGTCACCGGAGCCGCTCCCCCTCCTTCCCCCTCTCACCTGGCCGCGAGGGCGCTCTCCGTGGCCGAGGGCGGGACATAAATCACAGGCACTCGAGACCCCTTGCTCTCTCGCTTGCTCGCCTTCTGCAGTTCTGTGAATTATCTGAAACGGATCCTCGGAGATCTCAGGTAGATCACCTGACCGGTTGTTTGCTCTTTGCTTGTTTGTTAGATCGCTCTGCTTGTTTGTAAGATCGATGTGAATAATGTGCGTTTCCCCTCTATGTGGGTATACCTATCTTTCTGAATGTATGTATATGTACATGAATATTTTCTTTTTTTCTCTGGTTATTTTATTCCTCACCGCTCTTCTCTCTCATAACCTGCCTACTCATGTTGATACGGCTTTCCTTGCGCGGATCAGAACTGCTACTTACGGAGGTCAAGATTTCAGTTTGGCTGAAGTGTCTCAGGTTACTTAATTCGATGTTAGAAGTCGTAAATCTCTGAGGAAGGGGTT
The DNA here is from genome assembly GCF_015228065.2 of Penaeus monodon. Lineage (NCBI taxonomy): Eukaryota > Metazoa > Arthropoda > Malacostraca > Decapoda > Penaeidae > Penaeus > Penaeus monodon. The sequence continues at coordinate 19,907,018 of NC_051421.1, read as the reverse complement.
AGTAAGATAAGAGTGAGGATAAATGGGTGAAGAAAAGATGAAATGCAGATAAAGAAGACGATGAAAGAAGGAAACTGAAGAAGAAATCAATAAATGAGACGTTGCATAAGATATGAGAAAGGAGAAAAGAATAAACTGAGACGAAGAGTGAGAGAGATAAACAGAGAGAAGAGAAGGAGACGGTCTACACCCAGGACGCAGGGAGAGAGGGGGGACCAAGTAATGGGGCAATAACGACCCCTCCGAGAGGACGTCCCTGTAATGGGGTGATAGAAGAGGTCAAAGTGGGTCAGCGGAACCAACTAGACAGTGAAAAGAAAGTACGAAAGAAATTGGGAGACGAAAAACCCATGTGAATAAGACGAAGAAGGCGATATGAGAACAAGGTTGACAGAAGGAGAAACGTGTACAGTAGCAACTCGAAAAGAAGTGATTCTGCCTCTGCCCTACTGAATGAAGCACGGGCTAAAAGGAGGCATGACACGGACCGGCGTAGTGTTTCCTTAGAAATGTGTGGCAAGGAAGGACGGGACGGAGGGAGGTAGGAAAGGAGGGAGGTAGGAAGGGAGGGAGGTAGGAAGGGAGGGAGGCAGGAAGGGAGGGAGGGAGGGAGGGAGGGAAGAGGTAAGGGGAAGGGAGAGAAGAGGGAGGGGGCAAGACTAAACAACGGTACTTGGCTGTGAGTTCTAACAAGAGGGAAAAATTTAATGACATGTTGGGAAGTATACGTCTTTGAGTTTGTGCCACTTTCTTGGACTGTGCCATTCTTAGAACAAATAAGTCTAGAAATGCTTAATAATCTTACTTGTCATTTTTGCTGTTTTACATGTTTAAGGTAAAACTTCTGCATCCTATCAAGATTTCGAAGAAATAAACAGAAAGATAACTTTTACGAAAACCAGGTTTTACATGAATTAAGTCTTTTGTTCTTTAATTTTTCCGTAAATTATATGATTTACATTAAAATGAAAACATACATTAATTCGTGGAAGTCATTCAGTAGCTAATAAAGAGTAAAGCTTCAAGAGGACGTGAAATATCTCACCCTGCTCATACAACTTCCTCAAGGAAGAGAATGAGATAGAGAAAGAGAAAATGAAAGAGATATGAGAGAGAGAGAGAGAGAGAGAGAGAGAGAGAGAGAGAGAGAGAGAGAGAGAGAGAGAGAGAGAGAGAGAGAGAGAGAGAGGAGAGAGCACAAGACACGAGTAGAAAAACAAACCTCTTGAGTGAGATGCGCCTCCGCCTTCCTCCCTTCTGTTAAGATCCATTCTAATATATGTGTCATTTCCACGGCGTATGATCACGATGCATAGGAAATGAACATGCATATGACGTCTCACCGCTTCTGATAATGAGAGTGACAGCAGCTACGGACACACTGAGCAACAGCCAGCAGCAACAGACCACGCTCTCTATTCATGCCGTGCCTCTGCCTCCTCTCCGCCCGTACCCGGCCACCTCGCCTCCGGCCAACCGTTCCCGGAAAAATTTGCAGAATTTATTTTGCTGCGTCGGTGCCTTATATTTGCGACCTTTTATGCACTGTGATTATCATTGTATGAATCTGCACTGAATTAAATTGTGTGTGAGTGAGAGAGAGTGAGAGTGTGTGTGTGTGTGTGTGGAGTGAGAGAGAGAGAGAGAGTTAGAGAGAGAGAGAGAGAGAGAGAGAGAGAGAGAGAGAGAGAGAGAGAGAGAAGAGAGAGAGAGAGAGAGAGAGAGAGAGAGAGAGAGAGAGAGGAGAGAGAGAGAGAGAGAGAGAGAGAGAGAGAGAGAGAGAGAGAGAGAGAATGTATGCTTCTTATCAAGTGCGCACTTTTAGAGAATGCATGTATTCGAATTCCAACAATGCGCACAAATACGTCCCTGGGTGTCAGCGTGTTTTGTGTTTATGCAATCGTATATAAACAACCCTTAATTCTGTTCTTTTTACGTGTGGATACGTCAACGTTCCTACCCGTTAGGTGAATGAGGCGAAGTTGAACGCCGCTGATGCCAAAATCGGTAATAAATAGAATCACTCACAAGCATCTTCCTGTTAACCTGCACGGCTTGCCAAGTTGTCTGGCCAGACCTGCGTAATAAGTGCCAATCTCCATATCCAGTTCGACCAGACATTTCCCGTTGCTTTCGCTTTCAGGCCGAAGACACTCTGATATAATAGGCGTAACTGTAGTAGAGGAGGTAGGAGGAAGAAGAGGAGTAATGATAATAATATTTCTGGTACTCGTATCGATAATAATAATAGCATTAGGGTTATTTTCCTCTTTATCAATGTTACCATTAATATTATCATTGATCGTCATCATATTTATTATTGTCATTATCTTTATCGTTATTATCAGTATTATTATTATTATTATTTTATTATTATTATTATTATTATTATTATTATTATCATTATTATCATTATTTTTTTTTATTGCTATTGTTATTATTGTATTATATTATTATATTATCATTATATTATATTCATTATTATTATTACATTATCAGTATTTATTTATTATTATATATCATCGTCATCACATCATCATTTCTTTATTTATCATTTCACCATTATTAGTATATTATATATTATTTATTAGTATATATTATATGTATCACAGTATCATTACTATTTTATCATTACATTTATCATATCATTATCTATCATTATCTTATCATATCTTTTAGTTGCTACATATTAGTTGTTGATATTATGATTATTATTCTATTATTTTTATTATTATTATATATATCATTATTCATTATCATTATCATTTTATTGTTGTGTATGTATTTATTTTGATTATTTTGATTATTATTTATTATTATTATTATTATTATATATTATTATTATTATTATTATTATTATTATTATTTATTATTATTATTATCATCATCATCATCATCATCATCATCAGCAGCTATAATATAATAATCAAGATTATAATAATATTATTATTATTTTATCATTATTATCATTATTATATTATTTATTATATTATGTATAGTATCTTATTATTATTATATCATCATATTATATCATCATCACAAATCATTTGTCATTATCATGATCATGCATCCTTATCATTATCATTATTATTACATTATTATATATATATTATTATTTATTATAATTATATCTTATCTATTATTTTATATTATATTATTATTATATACATTATTATTATTGTTATATCATTATTATAATTATTGTTTTATTATTATTAATATTATTATTATATATTTTATTATTATACTATATATTATTATACTACTACTATACTATATTATTATTATTATTATTATTATTATTATTATCATTATGTAATTTTGTGTGAATGTATAACCACAGGGTCTCCGAGCGAGCCCAACCAGAGTGCCACCATCATCATCAGCCTGACCCTCTCCCGCCGCCGATGCCAAGAGGCCCCGAGCAGCTGTCTCACCTGTGTGCCATGGCCTCCGTGGTGATGTCACTCCCCTTGACTCATAGGTCCATACGAATAGGCAAATGGAACTGTCAAACAAAAGTATTTGCCATGTAACTTTTTAAAACTTACACAGAACCTCTCATCTACAGAATATTCCCTACCTATCTACTTAGGCTAGTCTCACACGCAGGTACTTACAACAGCCTGTTTATATGCGCGTTTATCAAACAAGTAACCTTTCTAGCCACGATGACACGTTAACGTTCGTGTTTTACTCATAAAGAGGTTCTCTAGCAGGTTAATTCCTCCTCTGCTCTCACCCCCACTCTACCCCTGCAAGCCCCTAATCCTTCCCACTCTCCTCTCCGTCATTCCTCTACATTCCTTTTCGTTTTTTCTGGGGCCACGTGTATTTCAAGATGTAGATACAGTTAGGAGAATATGGAGATCTCATTTTAATCTGTTTCTTTCTCTCTCTTTCGATATGATTTTATTATTGTTACTCGTTATTGTTGTTGTTGTTACTGTTTTCTTTAATTTTATTGTAACTTTCTTCTAGTTCCCGATGTCATCAATATCGTTTTATCATTCGTTTTATGATCATTATAATTATAATGTTAATTTGCATTTACGTACGTACATTTACGTACGTACATTTACTTCCATAATGCATACACACAAAACACGAGAGCCTCCTGAATCACCGAGAATATGAATCACAGTTCGAATCTTACTGGTCGTGAAATGAGCTTAAGGACTATAAATAATCAGGCCACAAAGGAGTCGAAAATCGGATTGTGAACTGACCTTCCCCGCCGCCCTTGACATGTAGGTTTGTGGGTCAGCGTCGGGAGCAAAGGTGGATACGGATGAGGATACGAGAACGGGTTTGTCCACGCCAGCTGGCCCGCTGGCCGGATGCTCTGCTAGCTGGTTCGATGGCTGATTCAATAAGTACCCGCCTGGCTACTTGAATGACTGACCGACTGATTGATAACCTGCTAGCGTAGTGGCCGATTGACTTGATGATGGCTGATGGATTGGCAGGCTGACTGACCGGATAGCTATTTAGCTAGCTGGTTGAATAACTGACTGGCTGGTTGGCTGACTGATTGATAGATTGACTGACTGGGTAGATAGCTGACTTGCTAGCTAAGCTTCCTTTCTTGACTGACTCACTGAGTAGCTTGCTGGCGAAAGTGAGAACTAAATGGATGGCTGATTGGTTAGATAGTTGGTTGGTTAGCTGACTTGTTAGCTGGTTAGTTGCATGGCTTTTAGTTATATGACCGATTAACTGTCTGACTAACTGACTGGTTGAGCGACATACTGTCTGGCAAGCTGAATTCTGGTTAGCTCGACGGATGAATGGGTGGCTAGCTAACTAAATGACTAAATGGCTAGCTAGTTGGCCGACTGATTGGTGGACTGACTGGCTGGCTGTCCAAGAAAGGGGAGGAGTGCCCCATTCTGGATCGGAAGATGACAAAGTAATCTGCACGTACAATGTCTGTGACGGTGTTAATGGTGATTATGGTGGCCATGGTGATTCTCACAAGCAATGTTATTCAAACACGACATTGAGGATATGGGATATTCAGATAGAAGAGCAATATATCTAAGTGCATGTTTCCACAAGTAGTTGCCATACCACACCTATGATGTGTAAAAAATGGTGTGCGAGTATGTGAGTTCGTTTGTTTTGGCTTAAGTGTTTGCTGTCGTTTTTGTCGGTCTGTGCGGTTTTGTTTATATTTCTGTGTGTGTTTGTGCTTGTTGTGTGTGTGTGTGTGTGTGTGTGTGTGTGTGTGTGTGTGTGTGTGTGTGTGTGTGTGTGTGGTGTGTGTGTGTGTGTGTGTGTGTGTGTGTGTGTGTGTGTGTGTGTGTGTGTGTTGTGTGTGTGTGTGTGTGTGTGTGTGTGTGTGTGTGTGTGTGTGTGTAGTGATATGAATAAGGTCCTGTTCACTTGAAGATCAATATGTCACTTTGGATTCGCGTGTCTTGTGCACATACATAACCATGTGCCTGTGTCGGTGTATGTATGTAAATGATCTTTTTTATGTCTCTCTCTCCTTCCCCTTTACATTGAATTTCTTGCGCTTGCTTGTCTGTTCACTGTTGTTGCTTTTGGATGAATATTTACTTTTTCGACTGCATGTTTGCCTAACGTTATTGGCGTTGCACGTGTTTGTCGGGAATGTTTGTTTGAGAATTGAGATGTGTCTCGCAGCGTTTAAAAGATTTATTCATATATGGATGTCAGGAGTGTCTATAAATGGAATATATGTTTCTGATTACCATCCCTGACTCTGTTTATTCACGTATGAACATTCAAGAGTATGTAGTTGTGTATACACTTATGTGAGTGTATCAAGCGAGAGAGCAGAGCAGTGTTTCTATTATCAACACTTGTGCAGCGAAGTTGGTGTATATTTCACTGTAAGTACGTTAATGTTTACTTCAATAAGTCCCTGATTGTGTAACCTTAAGTAAAAGGTTTGTTCACCGTAGTGTGTTGTGTGTCTTCACGTGTGACCTTACGTGTCCACCGCCAGCGACCTGCTTGAGCACACACCCATAGCCTCGTACACCTGTACGAGGCTATGTACGCACATCCGCATACGTGCATGTGAGTGTGCACACGTGTAGGCGCGCGGCGAGGTAATGCCCCCGCGAGGACTCGCTCTGCCCGTCTGATGAAATATTCATCTTTCAATTTCGTTCGGTCGCGGCGCGTCCCTCCGCCCGCAGTCCGCGTCTTCCTTTGCCTTCGCTATTACTCTTCCTTAACTTCTCTCATTATCCGTCCTAGACCCTTTTTTAATTGCCTCACTTCTCTCTGGGTCTTCTTCGTCTTATGTTCATCGATCAGTGTCTTTATTCCTTCTTTTTCCTCCTATCTCTACATATTTTTATTTCTTCTCTCGTCTTTTGATATTTTTATTACTTGACTTCCTCTTATTTGTTCAGATTCTTTTTACTTTTTTGTTAAAATAATTATATTTTCATTTATTTCTATCATTTTTATTTTTGTCGATATAATGATAGCTGTTATCCATCGTAATTCAGCCTTTATATTTGCTTACTAATCTACAGACACTATTTACACACACATACCTGTATACACATACCACAGACACGCAGACATATCTGTTTATATATTTAGCACAAGGCCTTTCTTTCTTTCTTTCTATCTTTCTTTCCCATCCTTTTCTTTTTACCTTGACCTTCTTTACTCTCTTATAGGGATTGAATCTTATCTCGAGTTCGACCTTGAGCTGTATACTGATAACCGTCTGTCCCTGAGAGAGAAGCATGTTCGTCTTTTCAACAAGCTGTCAATAACAAATCAATATCCATCGTCGGTCGCAACCCGTCATTCGCTCGTTTTAATCGTCAGCAAAAAAAAAAAAAAAAAATACTTTGGATTCTAATGTGACTTTGCCTTGATTGATTAGTCGTTTTGTTTTCACT
>NC_051421.1:19885858-19890858 GCF_015228065.2 Penaeus monodon | reverse complement strand
AATATAATACTACAACACATACATTACACTATATAGTGGCAGTTATTCATACTTATTGCTAAAGTTTAGACGAGCAAACGTATCACAGACAATGGCCGTGCTTTTGCTGAGAGTGAACAGGGACAATTGCTGTAACATTCCCTCTCCACGTACACTGCGGTGAGTTTCGTACTTCTAGAGTGAGTGCGTGGATGGAATGAGTGTGTGTGAAGGGAGACTGTAGGCATGATACATAGTAGTCACTTTTAACCACGCTCACTGTTATTTTAAATGTTATGAACACTGTAGGTGGCTAATGCACCTCTCTCGCCCTGGGTTTTTGTTGTTTTTTCCATGGCTTGAGTGGAAGTGAACGTTGGGTTTGGGTTACCCTTTCGTAGCGTAATACACTCTACTACCAACGTTGTGTGTGTGTGTGTGTGTGTGTGTGTGTGTGTGTGTGTGTGTGTGTGTGTGTGTGTGTGTGTGTGTGTGTGTGTGTGTGTGTGTGTGTGTGTGTGTGTGTGTGTGTGTGTGTGAGAGAGAGAGAGAGAGAGAGAGAGAGAGAGAGAGAGAGAGAGAGAGAGAGAGAGGAGAGGAGTTTGCTGGTATGCAACGTATTTTTGGCTGTGTATATGTGTATATCTGGGTACGAGCATGTTACATGTGGGCAAGGGTTTCCAAGTAATTACGTGAATGCCCGAGCGTGTCTTTGTGTTTTGCTTATACCTATGAACCCAGCGCTGGGAAAGTTTCCTACGGGCGCCGCTTGGTAACATGTATCTCACGCGTGCCGGACACACAGCGCTCAGATAAAGAGATTGCTTATCAACCACCTAGTCACAGAAGGCAAAATAATACGTCGCTTGGCCAAAGGCTCGTGCACCCACGCAGGCTTTCTCGGAAGAGTGCGGTGTCTCGAGCCGTGCGTTCGACTTGGCCAGTTTGTTATACGAAGAAGGAGAAGGAAAAAATGAACGAAAACGAGAACAAACAACGTGTCTTGGGTATTAAATCCCTCTTTTATCTCTTATCTCTCATTGGTTTGCTTTCTCTCTTCTTTCCTTTCTTTATCTGGTGTTTTACGCTGGCATTTTCCTCTTGCCTGGGTCGGTCCGCGTCTGTACATCAAAGTATGAAATGGTCTGAGGAAAAAAAGAAATTCATGGACCACAGTACTCTATGCGGACATGAAGCTGCCAGGGAAGTGATCCACATGATAATGGTAATACCTCCACGTCTCCCCCGTCCTTTTCGTCAATTTCATTTCTTCTTATTATTCTCCTCCAGCACCCTTCTCTAGCGCGAATGATCCCGTGCATTTCCTCATTAAACTCCTTAGACCAGATTAAATATCAGAGGAATCTTTCCCCTGCTTGCATTTCTCCGTCGCCTTAATAAGTATCATCAAAGGCTTTCGTCTCTCCGGTTCACCCACTCGCCAGAGAGGAGTTTTCATATCAGGAGCTATCCTTATGCCTCCTGGACTTCCCCTTATCCCCTGCCCCTTTAAAGATCCGTCGAGACTTCTGTCCTTAAAAATCATCTTCGGAGAAGTCAACTTCAATGGCTCAGCGCGATGGCAACACCGTAAAGGGTTGCCGAGAGTTGCCAAAAGTCGCCGGTTGTTTGTGCCAGGGAAACGTGTGCCGCCAGCCTCAGCACCCAGCATGTCCATTGCTTATTACTTCACCAAGAATTTCCTTGAATTGTGTCTCATGTGTTCCTATTTTACTTTCTTTTTCATCGTTTCTTTCCAATCTGCTATTAATTTCTTCAGGAAGGTTGCAGTTGTAACTTGTTTCTAGTCGCCTCTCCCTCTGGCATTTTTCTGAGCGAGTTCGCCACGCATCATGTGGTTCGTTATATCGAGAGTTTGGCCTCTGACAACCGCTTCCGCCGCCGATAAGGAGGAAGAAGTGCCCAAGTTTTGTTCTCGAAGTGAATCCCTCCCCCACTCCCCGCCCCCCACCACTCCTAGCTACACACCCCTCTCTGATGGCACTGTTTATTTTTGCTATGTTCTGCTGTATATTCTGTTGTGAGAATACCCCTCTCTCTCTCTCTCTCTCTCTCTCTCTCTCTCTCTCTCTCTCTCTCTCTCTCTCTCTCTCAGTCTCGCGGGGAAAAGGGGGAAGGGAAAGAAGAAGGGGAATGAAAAAAAAAAAGAAGGAAAAGAGAAAAAAAGTGGGAAAAAAAGGTGGAGGGAGGGAGGAGAGGGAGGGGTCCCAAAAAGAGAAAGGGAGGAAAAAAAAGGGGGTGGGAAAAGAAAAGGGAAGAAGGGAAAGGGAAAGGGGGAAAAGAAAGGAAAAGGGAAAAAAGAAGGGGGAAGAGGAAAAGAAGAAAAATTTGGGGGAGGAAGGAGGGTGGATAAGAAAAAGGGGGCCCAGGGAGAGAGGGGGAAAAGGAGAAAAGGGAAAAAAAGGAGAGAAAAAATTTGGAGAAGAAAAGGAGGAGGAAGGAAAGGGGGGAGAGGTGAAAAGGGGGTGGGGGGGGGTGAGGGAAAAGGGGAGAAAAAAAGAAAGGGGGGAAAAAAGGGGAAATTTGGAAGGGGCCAGGGAAAAAAGAAAAGGGAAAAAAAGGGGGAAAAGGGGGGAGGAAGAGGGGAAGAGGAGGGGAGAAAAGGGGGGGAAGGGGGGGGAAAGGGGGAAAGGAGGAAGAAGGGAAAGGGGGCGAAAGGAAAAAAGGGAAAGAAAACCCCCCGGGGGGAGGGGGGGGAAGGGAGAAAAGGGGATTTTAGAAAAAAAGGAGAAAAAAGAAAGGGGAAGGGGGGAGAGGAGGGGGAGAAAAAAGGAGAAAAGGGGGGGGAAGGGGAAGGGGAAAAGGGGGAGAAAAGGGGGGGAGAGAAGAGGAGAGAGAGGGGGGGAGGAGAGGGGGAGAGAGAGAGAAAGAGGGAAAAAAAGAGAGAGAGAGAGAGAGAGAGAGGAGAAAAAGAGAGGGGAGAGGAAAAAGAAAAAGGAGAAAAGAGAGAAGGAGAGAGAGAGGAGAAGGGAGAGAGGAGAAGAGGAGAGAGAAGAAGAGAGAGAGGGGAGGGAGAGAGGAAAAAGGGGGAGAGAGAGAAAGGAGGAGAGAGAGAGGAAAGAGAGGAGAGAGAGGAGAGAGAGAGAGAAGAGAGAGAGAGGAAAGAAGAGAGAAAAGAGAAAGGGAGAGAGGGGGAGAAGGGGGAGGAGAGGGGGAAAGAGAGGAGGGGGGGGGGGAGGGGGGAAAGGAGGAGGGGGGGAAAAGGGGGGGAAAAAGAGAGAGGGGGGAGGGGAGAGAAGGGGAGAGAGAGGAGAGAAGAGGAGAGAGGGGAGAAGAAGACGAGAGAGGAGAGAGAAGAGAGAGAGAAAAGGAGAGGAAGGAGAGAGAGAGAGGAGAAAAGAGAGAGAAAAGAGGAGGAAGAGAGGGAGAAGGGAAAGAGAGAGAGGGGAGAGAGAAAGAAAGAGGAGAGAAAGAGAGAGAGAGAGGGGAAAAGGGGGAGGGGGGGGGAGGAGAGAGAGGAGAGGAGGAGAGAGAGAGAGGGGGAAGAGAGAGGGGAGAAAGGGGGGGGGGGGGGAGAGAGGGGGAGAGAAGAGAGAGAGAAAAAAAAAGAAAGAAGAGAGAGAGAGAAAAAAAAAAAAAAGAGAGAAAGAGAGAGAGAGGAGAAAAAGAGAGAGAAGAGAAAAGAGAGAGAGAAGAGAGAGAGAGAGAGAGAGAGAGAGAGAGAGAGAGGAGAGGAGGAGAGAGAGGAAAGGGGAAGAAGAGAGAGAGAGAAGAGGAGAGAGAGAGAGGAGAGAGAGGAGAGAGAGAGAGAGAAAGAGAGAAAAAAAGAGAGAAGAAGAAAGAGGAGAAAGAAAGAGAGAGGAGAGGAGGAGGGAAAAGAGAGAAGAGAAAAAAGAAAAAAAGGAGAGAAAAGAAAAAAAAGGAGAGAAAAGAGAGAGAGAGAGAGAGAGAGAGAGGGAGGAAGAAAGAAGAAAGAAAGGAGAGAGAGAGAGGAGAGAGAGGGAGAGAAGAAGAGAGAGAGGAGAGGAGGAAAGAGAGGGGAGAGGGGGAGAGAGAGAGGAAAAGAGAAAAAGAAGGGGAAAAAAGGGAGAAAAAAAGAGGGGGGGGAGAGAGAGAGAGAGAGAGAGGGGAAGAAAAAAGAGAGAAAAGAGAGAGAGAGAGAAAAGAGGGAGAAAAGGGAAGGGGAAAGAGAGAGAGAGAGAGGAAAGAGAGAGAAGAGAGAGGAGGAAGGGAGAGGAGAGAGAGAGAGAGAGAAAGAAAGACTAGCATAGAGACAGACACACAAAAACTAACAGACAGACACAGAGGCACAGACAGAGACAGGCCGAAACCAACGCAACAAAGAAGGAGAAGAAATGCAAACAGCACAGAAGAAGAAGGAGGCACCGTAGGAGAAATAGAGAAGAACCGAATGACAAACAAGCGAGCATAATGGGACATCATCCGCAGCTCGGTCCCTCCGCGAGCGTAATGCGGTGAAGGGGAATTATCCTCGACGGCCGAGCACACCCGAGGAGCAAGGAGCGCGAGGGGAGCGAGGAGGCCAGAGAGACAAAGAACACAGCCCGAAAGAGACAGGTACTATGGCACTCAGATCGAATCAAAGAATGAGAAGGGAAAATAAAGCCCAAACCCACAATGGGAGGAGGTATTAACCGAGAAAGCAGGGAAAAATGTGTACAAAGAGGCGGAGACTGAAAGGGACAACGGTATCGGGAGACGGGAATATGCAAAAAAAAAAATAAATAAACAGAACATTAACTGTTAATTAAAAAGGTAGGTTTCACTGTGTGTATTTATATCTGTTTCCAGATTCCTTTATTTTAGTGGATTATTCTTATTATGATTCTAATTGTAGTTGTAGCTGTTTGTTAGCAATTGGAATCACCTTATTTGCAATTGACGCCGTTGTCCATCATAGTGGCATATCCTGCCATTCCATCTCCCGCTCAATACGCCGACGAGGCTACTGGTCCCGCCGGAAGCAGCGCCAGAGGGGAAGCGGACACTAGGTGACGTGTGAAGGCGTGGAAGATACCGGAAAGGAAGTGTGCCATGGG
>NC_051421.1:19858358-19868358 GCF_015228065.2 Penaeus monodon | reverse complement strand
GGTATGTGACATCAATCGTGTGTGGTGAGAAAGATAGAAAAGGATGATTAAGGAAAGGCTAAGCTGTTTCAGAAGAGGAATATTGTGTCTGCAGCATATCAAATAAGGAACAGTTTGTCTCAAAAAAATATAATTAAATTTCATGCATCATACATGAGTAAACTAAACTGGCCACAACAAAGGGCTTCACAGGCAGCGGATCAAGCCACCTTTGCTCCCCTCCCCCTCCCCCACCCCGTTCCCACCCCCGTTCGGCCGGACCCAACGACGACCAAGACTCAGAAACGCCCCAAAATAAACCCTTCTCTCAGCCCCCACGCCCACCTGCTCCCCAGCCGCTCCCTTCCCCCTCCCTTTCCTTCCCCCTCCCTTCCCCCGTTCTGGAGTTGATCCTCGTGTGGAGAGAAAGGGAGGGGAGGAGACGGAATAAAGGGGGAGGGAAAAGAGGAGAAAGGCGGATAGAGGAGGAGAGGGAAGCAAGGGGGAGGGAATAGAGGAGAAAGACTCGTAGATGTGTGTTTGTATATATATATATATATATATATATATATATATATATATATATATATAATTATATATATATATATATATATATATAAAAGAAATATAATATATATATATATATATATATATATATATATATAATACATAATGAAGAAAGCAGAAGAATGAGAATCAGTTCGAATGGAAAAAGAAGAAAAGCTGCAGAGAGATAAAAGAAATGAGAAAATGCAAAGGCGCGGGTGACGCATCCAGTGTGCCGCAATGGTAAGCAATTCCATAATAATAACAGTAATGATAATCGGGAAAGCCATTCGACGCAGAAATGGCCTCTGGCATATCACGCGCCTCGTAGCCACAGGGCGCGAAGGTCAGCACAGTCTAGCAGGCAAGCAGATTGACAGACTGATTAGCAGGCAAGTAGGCAGAAGCGTAGACTGACAGATAAATTGTCAGAGTGAGTGAAAGGTGGATTGGCAGATCGGCAGACTGATCGTTGGGGTACGTAAACAGATTGACAGACTACCAGGAGTGCATGGAAGACTGATAGCCTTATAATCAAACAAGCAAGATTGGCTGATGGCAGACAGGGAAAGTACAGACTGAAGAGCAGGTTTGTAAGAAACATATGTAAGAATGAATATAAGACGCCGATCTAGTGACAGACAACAATATAGTAAGTCATGAACAAGTAAACACGAAGTAAAAAGAATTAATTTTTTACTATGTCTGCTTCACAGACACACACAGATACACACGAAGAGGCCTAAAAACGCTGATATAGAGATTAGTTAACGAAAGGCAGGCTGTCGAGTGTCGAAAAGGGCGAGGAAGGAAGGAAGGGCGAGGAGGAGGAGGAGGAGAAGGAGGAGGAGGAGGAGGAGGAGGAGGAGGAGGGGGGAGGAGGAGGAGGAGGAGGAGGAGGAGGGGGAGGGGAGGGGGAGGGGGAGGGGGAGGAGGAGGAGGAGGGGGAGGAGGAGAAGGAGGAGGAGGAGGAGGAAGAGGAGGAGGAGGAGTGTCGAAAAGAGCGAGGAAGGAAGGAAGGGCGAGGAGGAGGAGGAGGAGAAGGAGGAGGAGGAGGAGAAGGAGGAGGAGGAGGAGGAGGAGGAGGGGGAGGAGGAGGAGGAGGAAGATGGTGGGAGGAGGAGGAGGAGGAGGAAGAAGAAGAAAAGGAGGAGGAGGAGGAAAGGGAGGAGGCGTTGATCTTGATCTTGTAAATCCTCGGGCATGAATGACTCACCAGCGGCCTGATCACGACAATTAAGTCATAGTGTTAACGCACCTCCGTGAGGGGAAGGGAGAGGGGACGGGAGAGAAGGGAGCCTTGGTGGCCCGGCAAGGTTTAGAGAACGGAGGCCAGATTTTGCGCCTCCGTCTCGCTGTTCCACGTTTAGGTACAGCGGAAGAATGGGAGGAGGGGGAGTAGTGGTGTGGTTGGTATAAATGAGAATGGTTATTTCCGTATCATATGGCAACTTACGTTTCGATTTTGCTTTATCATGAGAATCACGTAATTATGATGAAATCACGATCGTACGTCAAGGATTGTGGAATTATTCCTCCTAATCCATTTCCTCTACATTAGTCCCAGCGTAGAGAAAGGGGGAGCAGAGAGGGCAGAGACGAAGAGAAGCGGGGCGGAGAGGAAGAGGGAGAGATAAGCGCAGAGAGGACGGTGTGGCAAGGGAGGTGCACCCAGGGTCTCTCGAGGGTCACCCACGGGCTACTAAACCTACAAGTCATGATGATCTCTCTGGATGAAGACGGAACTAGGAGACGGGGCGACGAGTGGTAAAACTGGATCGTAGAGGAGCCGATATCATTCGTGGTAAATCCCATCGCAACACACCAGACTGTCGCCATCAGAGCCTCCCTAAGTCGGGTAACCACAGAACACGAAGAGAGCATCGTCAATGCCCTCCTCTGACCCTCCTCCCAGCGGAGCCCTCGTCCAACCTCCCTAAAAATAAACACATAAAGAAGAGACAGATCTTATGATCTTGCTTTAAAAAGTCCCTCTCGGCGAACTGCACTCGACGGGGTTCTCAGCGTGATGTCAACAATGAGAAGCCGAGATCCCTGGGCCGCAAGAGGCGGGCGTGACACACTCCCGAACTCTCTCGCCCGGGCTGCTCTCAATGAACGAGTGAGTGCGAGTTGGATGATTTGGACAAATGGTGCTAATTAACAGATGAATAAGACTATGAATGAATAAGTGGATATACATCATGACTAAACATATATGTGAAAGATTTCCAACAATCAGTAGTTTCAGTGTTGCATAAATTACCGAGAAAATATATATGTGCATATATGAAAATACTTCCATGAAAATTAAACCAGAATGTATAATTAAAAAAACAAAATGGGGCAAATGCAAAATTACTTTTTGAAATAAAGAATAGATGCGATTTTTTGTCTGCGAATTTAGTTGTGCAAATATGAATATTTGAAACTAATATTTGATATTTCATGCTAACAAAAGCTAGTGTCATGATAGCAATATTACGGGCGAGGCAAAAGTATTCTCTTGGCACAAACGCAACTACGAATTATAACAAATATTGCAGATATCATCAATAACAACAGGAAGTTGGACTTCTTGATAGTATTGATAATCGCTATAAAGACATCCAAATACAGGTACAGTTTAAAATGATCGACCGCAATGCGTTGATATTGATTCTCATACTTGGGTTAGGTATGTCAAAGTGCAAAGAAATCGGAATCAGACAAACAACAAACAGACAGACAAACAAGTAAACAGAAGCCTGTACACTTCTTTAACGTCTTCACCGTTCAGTGTTCCAGGGATTTATTTTCTTTTAAAGCATGACTCAGGAATTCGAGGATTTGTCGGCGCCAAGGGATGTGTGGCATCGGGATCCGAGGCGGGTATGCTGCACGTCCCTGCTTCCCTTCACTGGTTCTCCTGAGACCTCGTGACAGATGCTCTCCACCGCTGCTTTCGAGGGAGTTTCCAGCTGTGTCTCGTCCCTGAAAAGTACTATCGAAAGCATCATCAGCCTTAAAAGAAACGAGTTTAGTTGGGAAAGTGGGTCATAACCTGGGTAGTATCTGTAGTGCAAGGATGATTTGGTCTATTTTACTGAAGAGTTATAATGCGATTCATGTAACTGTTTACAACTCCCTGACTGCAGAAGGACACATAATGCAGAACGTCCCATGATCCGTAGCCTAGAGAGGACCGGCACCCCTGTGAACCATCGCCAGGGCACTTGGCTCGCAATGCCAGGGCGCGGGCGGGGGCACCTGTGTGCTGGCCCTCACGCCCTCCCGCCGGCGCGATGATCCAGCTGCGGACGGGGTGGAGGGAGGGGCGGGGGCGGGCGAGGAAAGAAAATAATGTCGCCGTTGCTGTCTGACCCACATTCACTAGTTTCTGCATAATGTCGCAACAAGAGTAGGCTGACGCGCTCTCACCTACACCTACGAGAATGTATGAGCAAACAAAAACAAACACGTGTGTGTGTGTGTGTGTGTGTGTGTGTGTATGTGTGTGTGTGTGGGTGTGTGTGTGTGTGTGTGTGTGTGTGTGTGTGTGTGTGTGTGTGTGTGTGTGTGTGTGTGTGTGTGTGTGTGTGTGTGTGTGTGTGTGTGTGTGTGTGTGTGTGTGTTGTGTGTATGCGTGTGTGTGTGTGTCTGGCTTTCTGTTTGTTTTTCTTTCTGTGTGTCTGTTTGACCGCTTGCCTGTCTGTATGATCTAAACAATGGGAAGGGGTATCTGTAAATATACCAGCAAAAAATGCAAACTTCACTTGAATAACTTGAGATGTTCACTTGTTCTTAAAAATGCCCTATTTTCCAGTGAGGTTCTAAATGTATGTATGACAACGAAGAGACATTTCATAACAGCCATAGCGCTGACTCATGTCAAGGGAGGTGACAGCGATGGCGTCACGGCGAGACTCGGACGTCAAGAGGTGGCCGCCGCACGTCACATCCGCGCCTTGACCGCCGTCGGTCCATCTGACCCGAGGGGCAGGACCCTGCGCCCGAGACTTTCCTCTACCTTCAAGGCCTCGCTTCGGGTCTGCTTTAGCACCTGGCAGCGCGAACGGCTCGGCTCGTGAGCGGCGGCCACATATGGGGCTCGCTTCAGGAACAGCGCTGCCAGGGTCGCGAAATGGCGATGTGGAGACGTGAGGCTTCGAGGGACGCGAGAGGGAAGGGAGCGGGGGAGGGGGGGCTCGTGTGGAAGAGGTGGTGCGTAGACGAGGAAGAAAAGGGTTACAAGACAATGGCGAGGAGGAGGAGGGGAAAAAGTCACGGAAAGTTATAGGAAGTGAAAAGAGAAAGAGGACAATGCTTAAAAATGCAAAGGTAAAAAATACACCCTAAAGAAACGTACCTGACCTTTAAAGACAAATGCTAAACAGCGATGGAAGCGAAAAATAACGCAAGAAAGAAGAAGGAAGAGGAAGAGGAAGAAATGCCTCGGGAGGTAACGGTGCAGGCGACGGCAGAGTTGCAAGGTCGTTCGACGACGCCGCAACCTCCACGCGATCGCCGTCGTCGTCTCCGCCTCGCCAGCCGCAGCTCGGCTCGCTCGCTGGTGCACCGTGGCGACGCCTGTGCAGAAGAGAGAGAAGAGAAGGGAGAGATGCGGCGAACGCAGCGACAGGAGATGCTGTACAGGAAGTAAAAGGACCACGGGTAAAGAAGGAGGGCGGAGGAGGGTGAAAAGCGGAGGGAAGAGACCTACCTGTGTAAGAGGGAGGGCCAGAGGGGAGCGTGTGGGGAGGGGAGGGAGAGGAGGGCACGGGGAGGCCCAGTGCTGGCGGAGAAACCGTTCCCTCGGCGTGGCTGGCTGGACGCCGTGGGAACTTGGCAGCCGGGGGCGGGGCGAGGGGGGGGGCAGAATTGTTTTCTCTCTGTTACCGAACGGTGAATAACACTAGTGTACGGATTTTCATGTTGATCTTACAATGTACGCTAATAAATGAGATAATGCCACTAAATATTTACAAACATGTATTCACAAGTATCCATATCCATAGATATTTGTAGAGACAGAGACGTAGATATAGATAAATTCTCATATATATAAATGTGTACATGAGTCTGTGAATGTATACGTCTGCATATGCATGTGTGCGCGTGTTGACATGATTCTGTTTATTCAGTGTCATTATCACCCTCACTTGGCCAAGCTCCCTAAGAGTCCCACAGCTACTCTGCCTCTTGAACGAGTGCGCGTCAAGAGGCGTCAGGCGAGGCCCTGGCTGCCACCGGAAGGCCAAACGGTGTCATGTCCGGACTGGGTGGAGGTGAGAGGGGGGGAGTCACGGGGTACTGTTGATTAAAACCTGAACTCTCATTTGTAAAACAGTAACTGTAGCCATGAAAAAAAAACATTACTCGTGGCGGGTTAATGAAAGTTTAATGATGACGTAATTGCAACGTTAGCGAGTACAATGTAAAAGATTTTGTGGTATTATTCACCAAAACGTAAAAATATCGCCAACGCAATAAACCCTCCTGCTTTCAAGATAATGAACAGCATACAAAATAAAGATCACCGTCATTTATCTATGACATCATCATCTTATTCAAATATTTTTCGGTTTGCAAAAATCAATGGCTTATCGAACAGCGAGAGGACTGGGGGACCGGGGGAGGGGCGTTGCTTAAATGTGAGAAGTTATGCTAATTACTACCCTGACGAAGACTCCATACGGTAGACACACCGTTACAAGAATTGAGGAGGGAGGGGGAGTGGGGGAGTGGGGGAGGGAGAAAGAGGGAGAGATTTATTTTAACCTTGGTGAGTTATTATCTTTGTTTTTGCTACCATTTAATGAATGGTGCTGATGGCCATCCATCACCATTATCTGATTACTTTTTAATATCACTATCAATCTAAGTATTGTTATTATGTTATCATTACCGCTAATGATATCAATATGACTGTGATTCATATTATCCTTATTATTACTATTACCATTGTCATTACCATTATTATCATTGTTATTCCTGTTATTCTCATTATTATCATTATTAGTATTATCATTATTATTATTATTATTATTATCATTATTATTATTATTATCATTATTATTATTATCATTATTATTATTATTATCATTATTATTATTATCATTAGTAGTAGTAGTAGCAGTAGTAGTAGTAATATTAGTAGTAGAAGTAGTAGCAGCATCAATATCATTATTACTAATACCATTATTATCATGATCATATTATTACCATTATTATCCTTATCATATTATTACCCTTATCATCATAATCATTATTATCATCATCAAAATTATCATTCTATTATCATTCTTATCCTTATGATTGTTATCTATATTACCATCATTACCAAAGGCATTGCCACGGACATCATAAGAACCCTAAAACTAGCAGCGCCAGTACCACTCGCACTAGAAATATCAACGCCACTTATATCACTATGATTAATACCGTAGCGTATATACTTGGAACTGTGATGCAACCACTGCTTCTATTGCACAAGCTGTAGTCATGTGCATTTTCCACGCACGGAGGTACACGAACTACGAACGCGTTCCTTTTACAACTTTAATAACTGTATTGTGAGTACAGTTGTTCCCTACAAATGTTTTCTTACTTCGTAATTAATGTAAAGAAAAAGAGTTTGTTTTTGTTGTTATATAGAAGAGTCATAGCAATAACTTAAATAGCGATACCAGGGGTAACAATAGTGGTGCGTATTTATAACATGGTGAGGATGAAGATGATGGTGTTGGTGTTAATGATGGTGATGATGATGATGGTGATGGTGATGATGATGATGATGATGGTGATGATGATGATGATGATGATGATGATGATGATGATGATGATGATGATGATGATGATGATGGTGATGGTGATAATGATGGTGATGATGATAGTGGTAATGGTGATTATTATTGTTGTTATTATTATTATTATTACTAGTATTACTATTATTATTATTATAATTACTAGTGTTACTTTTGTTATTATAATCATTAATGCTGTTCATGATTATCAGTATTATCATTATTATTACTATTATCAGTATTATTATCATAATTATTATCATTACTATTATTAGTATCATTATCGTTATTATCATTATCACTATGATTATGGTTATGATTATCATTGGTGTCCTTATTATATTTATTACATTTATCATTGTTATTACTGTCATAATTACTATCGCAGCCATTATCATTATTATACGCATTACTGGTATTCTCATTATCAATCATTACCATTATGTTGACAGCTAATTAAATGATGGTGATAGAGAAAGCACAGTCACTACAGTTATTACATTACTGTTTCATATTCCCCAATGTAAACTATCAACGTTCCTACAAAAAAGTAAATGCTTGTTTCATTGTTCTGTTTAACCGATTCTTGACTTTACTGAAATATGTTTAACAACATAAAACTGGATTTTTTAAGGTTTCACGTTTAAATACCGGAGTAAAATTGGGTCAGGTTAGCTTTGTTAATTCAGTGGAGTCAAAAACCCGCAAGCACTTTGATTAGCACCACCATGATGCCCCGTAATATGAAGTGAGATCATCATTCCATTGTAAAAAAAAAATCGTTATCATACCGGAAATGAAAATATGTGGTTAACAACTAAAACAAAATAGAGTAGATACAAACGCGCGTGTTTTCTTTTTGTTAATAGTAAAAACTAGGACAAACCACCTGATCATCTTCCGGCGCGTCCCTCTGTTACTAACCAGTCGGAGGGAGGAAGGGGGGAGGAGGGGACGGCGAAGGGAGGACGAAGGGGCTAACCTCGTCTTACGGCCCACCCCTCTTTACCCCAACCTCTTTACTACCTCCAACACACACAATCCCTTCTACGAATAAAAAAAAAAAAAGTTAACGTGAAGCTAACGGTGCCATCGCTAGCCTTGCGTGATGGGCCATTCATTGGTGTATTTAAGTCATCCTTAATTACGAAATGAGTCGCCACTGCTGAGTCTTCGCCGGTGCGGACCGCGCGGGTGAGGATGCCTTGCGGTGCAAGGTGAAGGATGGGGATGGAAGCTGCAAATTGTCAGAGCAAGATGATTTGCCATAGTGGGAAGAGTGGGTCACGCGGACTATATGTTAACATGAAGTAGCTGAGAAAGCGAGATAAAAAAAAGAGTGAAAGGGGAGGCGGAAGACAGAGAGAGAGAATTAAATCACATAGAGACGTGTGAGTGTGTAGTTATACATAGGTGGCTGGATGAATGGGTGGATGTACCCATACAGACACATGCACGCGGAACGGACCGTAAGGTAGGCTTAATATTAAAGAAGTTCCCGTGAATTTATCGAGATATATGCCAACCATGTAGTACTAAGCCAGACAGTAAATAATACAAATATCGTATCAAATGAAAAGTGGGTGTGAAGAAAAATTAATTAATAGGATTTACGAAATCAAAGCATGTTCCTTTATCTTAGAACTTTAAACTTTCAATTTTCTTTAAAGAACTATTCCATCGGCCACAATTCCTTCCGGAGAACGGGCCAAAAAGCACGGGGCCCAAACTATCGTACGACACTTTGCCCGAGGGCGTACGGCGATCCACGCCGAGATCGAAGTTATTTGTTTAAGTTGCCACAAGTTACAAAATATGACTATATATGCTCAGTCCGTGCAGGCCCGCCTAAGACCCGGATAGAGATGATGCCGTAAATCTTGCTTGCATTGTAAGACCATAAGTTTCGCGCCTAAGTCTCAGAAGCTGCTTGAATTTTGATTGCAAGTTATGCTGCTCTGAGGACGGAGGGAGCGAGAAGGGGCGCGTTTTAATGCTGGTGGATGTTTGGTTATCTACGAGGGGAGGGGGCGTGTGCGTGTGTGTGTGCGTATCACAGGAAGTAGCACCTCAGATAAGTGACATTAGTAATTAGTACACCATCAGTAAATCGACAGAGCCAAATTAGGTGTACAGTAAGGTCATTACACTTAATAAAAATGTGAGAAAGAGGATCAATTTGATTTATAACGTAATGAACAGATATCAAACGGTAATAGGATTTGAGATTGCCAACTTACCTGGCATTTATTTATCAAATTATGCATTTCAGATTTTTTTAAATAGTCGCGCCGGTAAAGATGTAACCTGAATAATAATTGTCATAATATTGTGCATAAACTATAAAGGATCACTCATACGGAATCTCATTTTTCTCCTCATTTTGAACACAGATAAAGTACCGCAAGTACGCAAATGTGCACATACATATGTGTTTATTTGTTTGTTTGTGCTGTGTGTGTGTGTGTGTGTGTGTGTGTGTGTGTGTGTGTGTGTGTTTGTGTATGTGTGTATGTGTTTGTGTATGTGTGTGTGTGTGTGTGTGTGTGTGTGTGTGTGGGTGTGTGTGTGTGTGTGTGTTTGTGATGTGTGTGTTTGTGTATGTGTGTGTGTGAGAGAGAGAGAGAGAGAGAGAGAGAGGGAGGGAGGGAGAGAGAGAGAGAGCGCGCGCGCGCGCGAGAGAGAGAGAG
>NC_051421.1:19850858-19853358 GCF_015228065.2 Penaeus monodon | reverse complement strand
ACACAGATACATACGTACATACATACATACATATATATATATATATATATATATATATATATATATATATATATATATATATATACATAATCGTCGAAGTAAGACATCTGGGTTGAGTAAGCTGTATCACATTTCCCAGCCATGTGTAATCTTGCCCGCCGTAGACCCCGCCCCCTCTCCCGATCACCACCAGCCCTCGCTACTCGCCTCTGTGACGTCACGTCTGGTCCCCTCGACGTCAACTCGTAGAGCGAACAGGAACGGCAAATGTAGCTAAAAAGAGAACTCCAAAATTCATTACGGAACATCATTATACATGGGGAAACATGTGTGAAGAATAATTACTTAAATATGATAATAGGTGATATAATTTTGAACAGGAGGGAAGCGAAAAGGATGGAGTGATATCGCATCGAGATTAATTGATGTACACGAATTGTAAGATACTGATTAATATTAACCTCTACTAACCCTCCCTTTTATCTCTTTCCCTTTAATTTCACACTTTCTCCTCTTCACTTCATCACCGTCGTCCCATTCTTATTCTCTTTTTTCTTTGTTGTTCCTTCTTCTTTCCTCGTCTTCTAATCATTCCATTGACAAATAAGATTATCAAAGTTAATATTTCGAGACATATGCATTGAGTGCAATACTTGAAGACAGCAAATTGCTGCACGAAGAGGACATCAGGTCCTTCTTTCGAGCACGCTGAGATTTCCGTCTTCTTCCACAACAAGAAAAACGCCTCTATTTGCACTGGCCATTAATACGGAAATTGTTAGAGATGACAAGACTTGGTAATTACAAACGCAATTTGAATCAAATTGTTTACCCGGGAGTAAATTGCAGTCATTCGTTTGATTGCTATTATGGCCTTGCAGGTTCTGAGTAAAATTAACGAAGAGTATCTCTTTATTTTAAGAAGTTTTACGGTGGCGGTCTGCAAGATTCACCCCAACGCATTACGTCAGGAAAGGCCGCCTCCACGCGTGCAAACAGAAGGCCAACACGCGCCCCGGCCAAGCGACGGACGGCAAACAAACAGAATCCCAAGCGAGCATAACACCATTTCCCGATGCACGCATAACCGGGAAACGCCGTCAACTCACCGTGGCATATCCGTAACGAAGGGCATATTAGGAGAGGGAATTCTTGCCCGATGAGGTGGCTGACTTTGGCGCAGTGGGCGGGTTAGGTGGGAGGGAGAGGGGGCTATGCTGAGAGAGAGAGCTATGAGAGCGTGCGTGGGATAGGTGTGGATTGTGGGACGGTTGTAATCGCGGTGGAATTCATGGTGGAAGGGCGGATGGCTGCGTGGTAGACTTTACAGATGGGAGAGCGAGAAAGAGATACTATTTACTGAGAACAAACCTTACACGACAACTAATACGTGTTCTAGGATACAAGACGATGAAAGGAGAGGAAAAAGAACAAATCTTGAAAGAAAGTGTAAAAAAATAAGGTACTCAAGACTTTTAAGGAAGAACCGTGACGATGCATGCCCAGCAAACAGCGCCAATACTGACTGTGCGCGAGATTTGGAATACACATAAACTGTCTCTTGTCAGTTTATGTCGCTGACATGGATACGGTGGAGGGTGATTCTGAGCCCGGGGACTAGGGGAGGGTGTCAAATGCCCCTCCCCCCTCCGCACACCATCACACATTTCTTCACCAACTGCGAAGGAAAAAAAAAATCATATCTCTAGTTCTACTCATACTCTACGCAAATGTCGTACATTCTCCAGTTGTAATAAAACGACAGAGCAGATGTCGGCAAATAAACAGCTATTCTTGCTGACCAAGTTTCTTTTAAATTTTACACGCCTTCCTCGGTTTTATAGACAATGTTGATACTTTTTTCCTTCAACTAAGAACGAGTTGCTTATTACTACACGTGGCTTGAACTAGTGATAATCTTGCTTTTGTAGTTTACCTATTAAAAAAAGTTCAGAACGCATGCAGCTGAGAAGTTGAGAACCGGAAGCCGTAGTGCCTGGTCCGAGGTGAACTTCGAGACCAATTTCGCTTTGTCATAGACGCAAAGCTAGTTAATTCGTGCGAGCTGTTGAATATTTATTCTTTCAACAAACGTATCTTTACCTGGTCCTTCCTTGTCGCTCTGTCTGTAACTACCTTTCGCGTCCCATTGGGAATTTAAACAGCAGCAAAATATTCATATGGCAAAATAGCCCTTGCTGCTTAGCACGCGGCAGGGAAAATGATGAGAAAATTACTACCCACTACCAAATCACGCAAGTTTAGTTGCTCCACCGCCCTCTCTCTGCCTGCACAGACCGAGGAAAGTGGGGCTCCCGGCGCGTGTCGACAAGGTTGGCAAGCCTGCGCCGGGCTCCCAGCTGATAGCTCGCTCTCAGTTGTCATTCCACAAGTTGATAGGCAGAAAGGACCCAGACTTGTCTGTCACACACGGCCTAAGGCTAACCTGACTTGATTCAGAGGTTGTAGTTATGTCATAAACTCGCAGATTAAGTGATTT
>NC_051421.1:19828358-19845858 GCF_015228065.2 Penaeus monodon | reverse complement strand
AGATGTCTGTTCTCTTCTGCACGTCGGGGAGGAAGTGATGACCTGGCGATGTACGAAGATCACGTTTGCCATAAGTCACGTGCTCCTCGCTATCAGTAAACGCGCTCTTAATGATAATTTGTAAAGGTAGATACCTTCTCGAACAGTTCCTGTCAGATAAAGTGAGACATTGGCCTTGAGTTGGGGTTAAGTCGTATCTCATACTGTACGCGTTCAAACTTGTTCACAAGGTAGTTGGTCTTCGTACGCAGCGATCAGCTGTGAAGGAGAGAGAGAGAGAGTCAACGTTGTCACAACTGAGTTTCCACCCCATTCTCCGCGTACTCGCCCTGTTTTATATTATCAAGTTTATTCCTTCACATTCGCTTCCCATGTTCTTGAAATAAGTGTTTACGTCTCTTGAAGGGTTATGTACAATGAACGTTCCGATGATGAATAAATAATCTTAAAAATTGGATAGCGGTCGGCGTCGGAGGCTTCCCGGCAACACTGCGAGCGCGTTAGTTTGGTGGTGGTGCCTGGCATTCAATTATCGAGCTCTGCCCGCACCATACCCTAAGTACACAATTAACGGGGCTAACACTTTTGATGCATTATTAATTTTTTCGTTCCCCCGCAGTCAGAAACAAACCGCGGAAAGAGTTTTGTTACATTTTCATTATAGGAAATAGAAGGGCTTTGTGAAAGCTCTGTCCCTTTGAAAGCCGTAGAAGTTTGAAGGAGCAGTGGAACATATAATTAGGCATTGATTCGCATTTCATGAAGATCTAGTGTATCGCGCTGTAGTAGGGACAGTATCAAATGTGATCGCTAGATGGTGTAATTTGTGTCAGAGGAAATCGGGGGGGGGGGGGGGATGGAAGTGTCGCGGCATGTAACGGAAGCGACTTGTGTGCGCCGGATATTATGAAGATATCGGGTACGTATCGGTATCTTCTGTTTCGTAGTGTTGACAGAAACATGTCGCGCCTGGCCAAATGCTAACTGAAGTTGCCAGGTCTCAGCCGGTGTTCCAGAATACTCGCTATGGATATTCTGTCTCAAGTAAATATTTCCTTATCACGACTACCTATCACGGAGATAATCGTTATCAGAAGCTAGAGAATTCTTGAATGTTTCTTCACTTTCCATTTGACGACAGAGATAGAATAGTAACAAATACCCGCTTGTATTCACAGTTCAAGTAGTTAATGGTACTTAATGCATAAGCTGCTGGTTACAACATAATTGGCAATGTTTGTATAGTATTTGGCAACTGTGTGGCAAGTATTGGAATCGCACATATCAAAACAGCCGTAATCGCTCTCCTCCCTCCCGACGAACAGCTGGCATCATGCAGCGGTATGAATTGTGTTAATACCGAGATAATTGCCCAGTACGACATCGAGTGTGATTGCGGTCAATCATGTGGCGGAGGCCGACGTCTCTGTGGCAGAACCGCCTTGCCTGTAGACGGCCAGGTTAACGCAATATTTGAGTATGAGTGGGTGGCGATCGTGGCCATGAGTTTATTCTTCTTTAGAGGGGAAGCCAGAGAGGGGGAATTACTCTACATTAATGCCGAGGACCGCGAAGAGAAACACGGTCCCCTACCTTCCTCTAGACCTGCCATTAGAGACCATATAGATTCTCTGTTCGAACCACCCCCGTAACCCCTCTTTAAGGTGCGAACGCCGACCGTCCCCTTGACGAAGACAACAAAGACAAATAATATCCTCTTCCGCTTCCTCTCCCCTTGCTCCCTAAGCCCTTCTGCCCAGTACAGCCAGGGACAAAGAACTCCTTCCCGTAGCAGCCCCGGGGGCGGCCTGGACTCCGGTACGGTGCTCCCGGCCGTGGGTTTTTGCCGGAAGGTCAACCAGCGAGTGCGCGCAGGCCCGGAACTGTCGGCCTCCCCCACCCCCCAGCGACCTCGCAGAGGGTCGGGTCCGGTCCACGGCCACCTGTGCCCCCGGCAAGGAGAGACGGATGCCTGTGCACGTGATCTTGCCGAATGCATGGATTCATATGTCTATCAACTCTTTCTGTCTCCTTCCCACAGCCCCACTCTTTGTCTACCGGCCTTTCTATTTTTTTTACATACTACCTAGCTCTGTGTGTGTGTGTGTGTGTGTGTGTGTGTGCGCGCGCGCGCGCAAATACATATATTGCCGTGATGTTGCCGATTTTTTTGGTGGGATATCTTAGTTTGATGTTGGGTTTCACCATTATGAGAACAGCGACTTTAATAGACACTTCCTCTGTATGAGAGGGAATAGTCTCGATGCTGCCATCCTTCTCTTTATACTTACCTGTAAGTACCTTAAGTATCTGCCAGACAATTGTCACATTCGAATCGGACAGATTCATTGCATAGTTTGGATCAGTTGCGATTTCTCAACATCACTACTAAAGTTATTTCCAAAACTTATATCTTCGATACCTTCCTAAGATATTGACCATAATTTATAAATAATGCAAATTGATTTTCAAAAATGTTTGGAGTCGTTCCAAACCAAAGCCAGGCCAGGCCACACATCTTGCAAGATTCTCTACTTTGCTTCATGAATTCATTAGTCAAAGAGCAGTGAGTGGGAGGCGCGCCCTGGCCCTCGGGGGGAATCGCGGCAGGCGTGGGTGGAGACCAGCGAGTCCGCGTGTGATGGAGCGCGTCGGGGGGATGCGAGGGAAGTTTCCCGGCTGTGACTGGCCTCGCGTGTGAGTTTCGGCTTTTAAGATTTGTAGATTCCGGCTGAAGGAATTCGAGGAGGAGAGGTTGTCTTTTGGAAAAGTAAGGCGGTTTAAATGAGGTAGGTTCCGTGGTTATATCTGTTCCCATATTGGATGCATTTAAGCTTTATGGATTACCTGAAAGAATTATTTTATACGTTATAGATTTTCCTTGTATCCTTGTAAGATATCATTACAATAAAGAGTGTATATCGGTTCACAAATTATAACCCCCGTAACAATCTGTCGACGCTTCAACGCGACGCAGGTAGGTGAGGGCCGGGGTACAGGTGCACACTCTGGTCTAGCCTACGCGTGCCGGAAACAACGTCCAGGGCTGAAAGACGAGAAGGCCTCCAGTTGACACAGATCCGAGCATTCAGCTGGCCTGGCCTATGTAATTTGCCGGCCATGGAAATGTAAAGTCACACAAGGTCGCTCCCGGCCTGCTCCGCACTTGCTGCTAAAGTTAACAGACTCGGGCACTGGTGAAGTACACCTTGTTTATTCTCCCGCCCGTGTAGCCTATTGAACCAATCTACTCGTGTGTGTGTGTGTGTGTGCGCGCGCGTGCGTGTGCGTATGCGTGTGTGTATGCGTGTGTGTGCGCGCGTAAACAAGTATATTTTTATGTAATCAAGCGTAATTACTCTTACTGAAAAGTAAGCATCGGTGGTTCAGTGGTAGAATTCTCGCCTGCCACGCGGGAGGCCCGGGTTCGATTCCCGGCCGATGCATCTTTTGAAGGGAACTTATAAAATATTTATTCATGTATGTATGTATAGAATGTATCATATATATATATATATATATATATATATATATATATATATTATATTATATATATATATATATATATATATATAATACGTGTGGGTATATATATTATATATATATAATATAATACTAATATAAAATACACTTACACACACACAACACACACACACACACACACACACACACACCACACACACACACACACACACACACACACACACTACACACACACGCACACACATAATATTATTATTTACAATATATATATATATTATATATATATATATATTATATATTATATATATATATATATATATACATAATGTAATTAATCACTGAAATGTTGAAGTATCTGTGGTTCAGTGCATTTTTGACATGGTTGAAGGACAAATATGAAAATATTTACCCATGTGTACATGTGTATACGTCTCTCTCTGTATATGTGTGTATTTGTATTAGTATATGTATGTGTATGTGTATGTATAAAGGAGCTTGTCCTATAAATGTATTTTGGTGGAAATGTATGCCTGGAGCAAAGGACACGCAGAGAGAATGCTTGAATCCAGGTGCGCCCGTGCTTTTGTAGCTCTTTGCATTCCTGGCAGGTGTGACTCTGGTTGTCATTGTTATCCTGTGCCAAAATATAGGAATAAAACATTTTTATATAAAAATTACGTAGTTTTTTCTCATCATGTACATTTATCAAGTACGCAAAAATAACAAGCTGCTTAGTAGCTATGTTTATGTACACGATAAATGTTGGCAAAGTACTTCGGAAGGCTGTTTGTTATGGGAGAGCCTCTTCCTGTTCTTTACAGTAATTACTTTTCATCGTATGTCTCTGTGGTCATTAAGCTATAATAATTACTATATGTTGAGTCTGATTCAGTTAATCACCTTACTTTATATGAAAATCTGTCTCAGTTGTTTGCGGTGATATCATTCCAAACATTTTTTTTCCCCACACTTTTCCATTCCATATTTTCTCTTCTTTCCTCTTCCCTCACATTTTTCTTCCCTCAGCATACTCTCCCTCTCTAATCACCCTTTTCGTGTCTCTTCCTTTCTTTTTTATCTAATTTTTCCAACTTTTTTTCCTCTTTTCTCTGCTCTCCTCTTCTTTTGCCACTCCCTCTATTCTCTTCCCTTCTTTTCTCTGAATTTCTTTTTCTACTTCGGCTTCATTCATATTTTCCTCGTCGCTTTTCATGTTTGCAAAATACATCCTTAAAATCTATGAGTAACAAAATCAATGATGATATGATGGCAATGATACGACTATGATAAAACTACAATAATGATGATAATAGCAAAAATAATAACAATCATGACAACAATAACGGCAATAATAATAATAATAGTAGCGATAAAAACATACCACTTACAGAACTTACAACAACAATAATAAAGATGATTATGATGATAATAATAATAATAATGTATAGCAACAACACGAAACGAATAATCTTAGAGTTCTTTAGACTCACCTAGCCGTGTGTGTGTGTGTGTGTGTGTGTGTGTCTGCAAGGGGCTGAGAGAAAGTCCTTATTCGTCGCAGCAGGTAGAAGAGCGGGCGACAGCAGAGGAAAATGTTCAGGGTATGGAACACAGGTAGAGAGAGAGAGAAGATGGATGAGACAGCGCGAGAGAGAGAGTACGGCGGTCATACAAGCACAATTATGTGCAAAGCTACGACTTCCAGTTTAAACAGAGAGAGAGAGAGAGGGTGGGTAAGAAAAAGAGAGAGAGAGACAGGATGGTTGACAAAAGAGAGAGGGGGGGGAGATGGGTGATAAAGAGAGAGAAAGAGGATGGGTGAGAAAAAGAGAGAGAGAGAAGATGGATGAGAAAGAAAGAGACAGAGTGACAGGGATGTTCATTGTGAGGTTGAAGGAAAGGTATGAGTGAGAACGAGTAAATTCATAAAGCAGATGTTATTGATGCTTTTTGATGTTTTATCTTCATACTTGCATGTAATTCTGACGAAGACATAACACAGAAACGCATTTGTTATATATATCTTGATTTGTGAAGCTGTTTTCCTCATACCTTTTTCTCCGAGAGAAAGACAGACAGTATAGACCAGATTACAAGCACTGTTAATTTACACCGTGAGAATATGCAAATGCTAATTTAACATTATAAATCTAAACAAATGATATGCAGTCTCGCTGACTTATGTGGCAGTTCAAAGGTAGTTTAAATGATCAAATAAATATTTGCAGAGAAAGATACAGTACAGAGATAGGCGTATAAGTATACGTACGTACACACATACAGATATACATGTGTGTGTGTATATATGTGTATATATATATATATATATATATATATATATATATATATATATATAGATAGATAGATATATAGATATATATATATATATACATATACAACACACACACACACACACACAACACACACACAATATATATATATATAATATATATATATATATATATATATATAAGTAATATATATATATGTATGTATGTATGTATGTATATATAAAGAGAGAGAGAATGAGAAAGAAGGAGAGGGTGAGAGGAAGAGAGAGAGACAGACAGACAGACACACATACAGATGTCAATATAGATATCCATACGTATGATAAAGCATACAGAAATGTACACACAACCCTTTCTCACACTGGCAACACAAACGAATACAACTTCAGCGTTTCCGCATACAGAATATTCGCTTCCATTATGAAATTTGTTCTACTTTAACTCATATAAACATATACATACAAATTATCTCGCATATCTATTGATAATACGAATGAATGTACTGTGACTACATAATTTGGAGTTAGAGAGGGTGGAGCGAGAGTGAAAAATCTGGTAGCTAAACTTTTTGCATTTAGAGGTGGAACAGAGAGACAGTGGAGCGACAGCGATTGATAGTGGAACGAAGCGATCAAGGTCACTTGTCTGTAAGGGTAGACCAAATCCCGTTTTCTATACAGAGTGAAGATAAAAAGTCAGAGATGACAGAAAGGAGACATTCAGTTAAATGCAACGAAAAAAAATGATATGCAACAAGAACCTTTGTTATCGCTAATTCACCTCGAGTGGTGCCGACGAGGTCGAAGAACTGGAATTGCCATGTAACCAACCCCATTTAGAGGTATCAGCGGTGGATTCTTGTAGTTTATTTTCCGTGGAGAACTCATTTAATTGTTTATCGATTGAGTCTCGAGGCTTTCCTCCGTCTTGAATGTGGTATCGAGGGCAGACGAAAGTCACTCGTAATTCTGAGTTTATTTGTAAGAGAGGATAATGTACAAAACAGAAGAGCAATTTTAATTTTTTATAGTGAAAGCTTTATTAATAGTTTAAGGTATCACGTGAGAGGAAAATACATTACAGTTATACAGAATATATAAAGAGAGCTGTCCTCACTCTCAGTCACCTTTAGTTTCCCTAAAATCTCCCTTACTCGGCGGAGGTGTACCGTTATTTACACAACTAGAAACGGCTAAATAGAATCTCTATATAAGCTAAACTGCGCTGGATCCGCACTAGCTATCGCCAAGGTAAACAGCTCGGCGGGAAATTTTTGTTTCATCTTTCATTTTCGCCCATTCTGTTCGTCTGCGAATGGAAAGAGCAGGCGAAAAAAAATAAACAGAGGGGTTAGAGTAAATCAGCGGACATAAAAAAAGAAAGAAAGAAAAAAAAAAAAGTGAAGACCAAAATGAGAATATCCGAGGTGAAGGGACGCAAAGGCCCTTCAAAATGGGAAAGTTAGAGAAGAGCGAATTTGATTCTTTAAATATAAAAGACAGAAAAGAGAGCAAAAGAAAAGGGAGTTGAAAGCAAGAAGGAGAGAAAATGATAAGGAGAAAGGTTAGAAAGGCAGGAAAGAGGCGGAGGAGAGGGGGATCCCACGGGTTACCTTACATCGTGTCTCTCTTCCTGCTCGCTGATATACATGTTAATCAGTTACTTCCTGCGACGGGGGATGGGTGTGTCATGACCGCATCCATGTGTGCGTGCACGCGTGTGTGTCTGAAGGTATTTGCACGTTTGTTTCCCAATCAAATACTGATATACTTTATGTTACGACGCTCAACTATGTACGGCTCATTGTTTCTACTGACTTACTACTGACTTTTCCAACTGTCGTTTTTCATTGTCTCAGTACGAAAAATCCCGTGACTGCAGTTCATTTACACATTATTGGCAATCTGACATCAAAATGTCATTAATTAATTAACATCATAAATGTTACCCGCTCGTGCTAGCGCGGGCCTGGCAGGCTTTTTGCCAGGCCACCACCCTCGCGGCCTCGCCTTTGCAGGGAGCGGCCGCAGTGCCAGCTCCTCACACAGGAAGTTTGTGTGTGCACATGTGGAGCACAAGTGACGGCCGCGGAGGATGTAACACTGCCTCTTCATCTTCAGACAGTGGTTGGAAGAGTCGGAAGAATGTATGCAAGAGGGGGAATTGCCTGTTGGTTGCAAAGGTTATATACGGGCTTAGGTGCGTAACACAACAACAAATGCCAACAAAAATGGAAGTATACAAAATCAAGGTCTAGACAAATTCTCTCTCTCTCTCTCTCTCTCTCTCTCTCTCTCTCTCTCTCTCTCTCTCTCTCTCTCTCTCTCTCTCTCTCTCTCTCTCTCCTCTCCTCTCTCCTCTCCTCTCTCTCTCTCTCCTCTCTCCTCTCTCTCTCTCTCTCTCTCTCTCTCTCTCTCTCTCTCTCTCTCTCTCTCTCTCTCTCTCTCTCTCGCTCACTCGCTCTCGCAAATCTAAAATACAAGAGGTATGATCGAGAAAGGGACAAAGCAGACAAGATGATTGATAAAAGATGGAAAAGAAGAGGAAATATGGAGTAAAGGAAGAGAAGGAGAATAACGGAAGCAAGAGACAGGGTAGAAAAGAAATAAAGAGAAAGAGATGGAGCAAGAAAAGACCGGAACGAGGTACAGCGAGAGTGAAGAAAAGACGGGGAAGAGAGTAGGAGGAGGAGGAAGAGGGGACGGAGTACTGTGGGTTACAGTAATCGATAAGTAGAGGACTATCAGCTGTTACATGAGGTGAAGAGCGGCTGGAGCGTCACGCTGCATTGGGACTGACGGACGGCGAGTTTTTATGACATAGCTGACGAAATCGCAGCGGCTGGCAGGTGGTGGCGGTACAGACTGTAGATGCTGGCGGCGAGAGGGAGGCTGGGGCGCCGAGAATTACGATGGGGGCGGCGATGCTTGTTTAGCAGTGAGGACCAGCAGAGTTTTTACCTGTGGCGCCAGAGTGTGTCTTCAGCCCTCCTTTTGAGATAACCCTCCCCACCCCCGCCCCTTTCAGTACCGACAACAGTTCCTTTGTGGTTAAAGCACCTTATACGGCGCCAGTAGTATCTCCTCGCGATATTGTGTGTGCAGCATATATCCGCTTTACGTCAACAGTATCTCCTCGCCGTCTCGAAGTAGTGTTCTCGCCCTCATGGTGCCAACTTGTGCAAACAAATACCAGCATGCACCGCGCCGTTTCACGCCTTATAGATTCCTTAATAGTGCCAGCACAATCGTTTCCTCGCCATGCTAACAATACGCCCACCAAGCTGACCTTCTTTGGTACCAAGAAGATCAACTGGAAGTCACCTTGCAATCCACACACCACTTTCACCCGGTGCCACCATCATCTGCGCTAATTAAATCATCAGTCGTTTTCCCACAGCAGTGCCAGTCCAGCCATTTAGCCAACGAACCGATGATGATCAGTCTTGCAACGACCCCCCCCCCCCACGTCCTCCCGCCCCTTGTGCCAGGAAAGAAACTTAGTGTGTGTGCCCGCGTGCTCCTGTACGGCCAGCAGCTGCATGGGTACAGCGGCTTCCACCTGCTGCTGCTGCCTTCGGAGAGCTGTCGCCGCCGCCTCCCGGATATCGCCATCGGGGGAAGGGGGGGAGGTTTATCAGCTATGTTTTCAGGGTCTTCGTTATCTGGCCAGTCAAAGGAGGGGTGTCAAAATAAAGAGGGAGAGTAAAGTGAGTGCGTGAACGTGTGTGTGTGTGTGTGTGTGTGTGTGTGTGTGTGTGTGTGTGTGTGTGTGTGTGTGTGTGTGTGTGTGTGTGTGTGTGTGTGTGTGTGTGTGTGTGTGTGTGTGTGTGAGTGAGTGCGAGTGTTTATTAACGTACGTTAAACATGATACAATAAACAGATAGATGAACGGAAATGAACCGAAGGAAATGTTTACACATAGTCTCTCTCTCTCTCTCTCTCTCTCTCTCTCTCTCTCTCTCTCTCTCTCTCTCTCTCTCTCTCTCTCTCTCTCTCTCTCTCTTGTGTCTCTCTCTCCCTCTCTCTCTCTCTCATGGGTGTGTGTGTGTGTGTGTTTGTGTGTGTGTGTGTGTTTGTCTATGTGTGTATGTATGTATATATGTATGCATTATGTATGCATTCATTTATATGTATTTATGTGTGTATTTATGATACATGATAAGCAAACAAACAGATAGAGACTGGGGAGGGAGAGAGTGGCGGAGAAAGTAAGAGACAGAGAAGGAGAGAGAAATGTGGTGTGGAAGGAGAGATAATAGCGCGGTGTTGCGGGATGACATGCAGAGTCGTGCACGGCAGCTGCGACTGGTTCACTGTGCCAGTGTACTTCTCATGCTAAACAAGAGGCCCGTGATTGCAGTCACTGGAAGAATGCTGTCCATTTATGCGGAGGAAATACATGAGATATTGTACTATAAAATAATGCTTTTGGTGTGATAATTAGGGATAATTATTGTACTATTACTATACACTCAACAGATGAATCTCTGTTGATAAAAAAACGCGCCAGAATAGAGAAAAGAAGATACAAACCACATATTCGCGGAAGCGGACTTCTTAAACCGAGAAACAAGAGAAATGTCAATAAGACTTAACAGTGTTTAAACCTTATACATAACAAAAATTGCTCTTCCAAACTTTGTTACTTCAAAAGCAAACATTTGTGACACAGTGAGATCATATGAGCAACAGATGAAGAGGCAATACATTTTCCTTTGATAGAGATAGAAAGTTTAGAGAAAACACAATTTTGATGACATTCATTTATAGCACCGCACGTAAGCGAGAGCAACAACCCCAAGGTAAAAGGAATATAAATTCGCTGCAACAGGAGAGGAATGTAAACTTTAACCAAGGCATTGCGGATGAGGAGCAAGTCGAACTGACTGCTAAAGACTGGTGTTCGGGGATCTTAGCGTGACTAAATGGCGCTGGGTTCAATAGAAAGAGAAAGGAAGGAGAGGTGAAGGAACAAGAGAAGGAACGAAAGAAAAGGGGGGTTGTGATGAGAAAGAGTACGGGAGAGTAACTGGAGAGTGTCGAAAAGGCTCGCATGAAGGGACGGAACAGGGCGTGGAGCATGCACG
Source organism: Penaeus monodon (assembly GCF_015228065.2). NCBI lineage: Eukaryota > Metazoa > Arthropoda > Malacostraca > Decapoda > Penaeidae > Penaeus > Penaeus monodon. The sequence continues at coordinate 19,834,995 of NC_051421.1, read as the reverse complement.
CCGAGGCCCCAGAAGACACTCGGCCCACTTGGGGAAAGTAAAATAACAGCCTGTCGACAAGCACGCCGAGTGGTATCACGGGAGCGTCGCCTAACATGATAACATAGGAGAACTTCAATCCTCAGCATGGCTTCATCGTTCAGCGGAGTTACATCATACGGTGACAAATACGAAAACACGTGTAATGATTTAGAACAAATGATATGAGAACAACAGCTGGAATGAAAACTAAGTATAACTGGACAGTTTGAAACCTAACACCTTCTTTGATCAGAAGAATAACGGCAACCGTTTTCTGGACAAGAGAGAAATGTTGAACCGGATGAGAATAGTCGAAGAACAAGTATGGAACGGGTTCAGTAGCATACATGATAGCGAAAATATGACAAATCTCATGAAATTATTTTGGTACTGCAAACACTTTACACAGGAAACGCGATCTGCACCCCACTATTCAGCGTAGACGGAAATACAGCATGGAGCAGAAACAGCAGCGGGATGGCGCAGCACAGCAGCATAACGCGGCAGCGCCGAGGAACAGGTGGCGGCGCAGGACGGAAGAAAGTCCCGGAGTGGTTGGTGGCTCTCACGCTCCATCTAGTAAAGAGGTCAGGCAGCGCCACCTGGATCAGCGCCTCCCGTGTCGCGAGTCGGGAATGTGTCACGTGTCGACTGTGTCATGAGTCGTGGCTGTGTCATATTGAGTGAGTGACTGGAAATATGTGTTGTGTGTCAGAAGTGTCAGATGTGTATCGAATGCGATGCGGATGCGTCATGTACCATGCTTGTGTGTGTGTCATGTGTGCCTCATGAGAGCCAAGGATTCGTCGTGAGTGAGAGTGTCGCGTTGCAGCGCATTGCGAGTGTCGTGTGAGTACACTGTTGCTCTCAAGTATACAAGGAGTGTACGTGCATGAATACATCGACGCATACACACGCATTCACATGAACGGACTGGAAAAATGTAAAGGAAAAGAAGCGATCTCGCAGGCGCCGCGTAGACACCCTCGTCAACACAGGAAACCGTGACTCATCTGAAGGAAGACTCACGGGTGACGATAGCGATGCTGCCTGACTCATCTCGAAGAGTGAGCTCAGTTGTGCTAGGAAACGAGACCAAAAGGATAGACGGAAAAAAGAAGCGTATGCACACACACACACACACACACAATATATATATATATATATATATATATATATATATATATATATATATATATATATATATATATATATATATATAATATAATATAATATAATAAATCACGTCGATATACATATACACTTATAAACATTACGTATTGATGCGACTCCCGAGCTGGGTAACACTCAATCGCCAGTGCCGGTGCGGGCGGTAGATGAGGGGGGTGGGGAGCCAGGGAGCAACGACGGAAATGTTTGCGCCCACAGATCGCTCTTGTCTTCTCTAGGGGCGTTTGCAAAGGCTCCACTGGGGTCTGATGCACCCTGTGGGCGTGTGGGTGTGTATGAAGCTAATGTCATTTAAGGATATGAATACCGCTTTATGGACCTAAAACCTCGTGTGTGTGTGTGTGTGTGTGTGTGTGTGTGTGTGTGTGTGTGTGTGTGTGTGTGTTGTGTGTGTGTGTGTGTGTGTGTGTGTGTGTGTGTGGCGTGCGTGCGTGTGTGTGTGTGTGTGTGTGTGTGTGTAGGCAAATATGTAATATGTATAGATAGACAGATAGATAGATAGATAGATAGATAGATAGGCAGATAGAGAGATAGATATAGATAGATAGGTAGATAGATTTATATATTAAGTTTATATTCATGTCTGAATGTTAACATGTGTTGTTTGCCTAATCACATGAAAATAGGAAAACAATGTGTGTGCTAATGAACGCATGTGTATGTCAGTGCGTGTTCAGATGTACTGTAATTTTGAAAAAGCTTTTAATCTATATCATTACAGCTAAACCGACGAACGAGAAAAATACTGTCCCATAAACAAATACTTAACAGTCGCTTAAATAAACGCTAGTGAGCTCCACCGTCAGTCAAAGACAATAGATCATGCGCAGATACCACACGCGCGAATGCTCACATACACACAAAATAATGAATCTAAAAATATACGAATACATAACTTGTAAACGAACTAATAAAAGAAGGTAAAAAAAGTAAAAAGGAAATCAATTATTCCTACTGTGATTCATATCGTTTCTGACGCGACTGGACATACTCTGGCACTCATGACTAATCTTTCCCACTAATTAGCTCACACTTAACAATCCGTCTAATCAAAGGTAATTACAGCGTAAGATGAATGCGTGACTAACGTAAGCTCGCTAGCGAGAGATTTACATGTCAATCTCAACCTCAGTCACGAGAGAAACGGCTTTAAGCATCCCGGCCTAATCAATCCAGCGCTGATATCTGTGTCCAGTGTCTGTCGTTCAACAGCTGTCCTCTTGCGACGGCGAGAGCAGCCTTCCGCCGCAGGGTCGAGGGGGAGGCGCGGGCGCGGCCTTCGAGGGCGAGCGGGTCGGCCGACGACTCCAGGGCGGGGAGGAGACGCGGAGGCTAATCCCCTCCCTCTCTTTCCCTCTCGCTTGCCCTTCCCTTCTCTTCTCCTTTGCCCCTTCCCTCTTCCTCTCTCTTGCCCTTCCCTTTTCCTCTCTCTTGCCCTTCCCTTTTCCTCTCTCTTGCCCTTCCCTTTTCCTCTCTCTTGCCCTTCCCTTTTCCTCTCTCTTGCCCTTTCCCTTTTCCTCTCTCTTGCCCTTCCCTTTTCCTCTCTCTTGCCCCTTCCCTTTTCCTCTCTCTTGCCCTTCCCTTTTCCTCTCTCTTGCCCTTCCCTTTTCCTCTCTCTTGCCCTTCCCTTTTCCTCTCCCTTGCCCTTCACTTTTCCTCTCTCCTTGCCCTTCCCTTTTCCTCTCTCTTGCCCTTCCCTTTTCCTCTCCCTTGCCCTTCCCTTTTCCTCTCTCTTGCCCCTTCCCTTTTCCTCTCTCTTGCCCTTCCCTTTTCCTCTCTCTTGCCCTTCCTTTTTCCTCTCGCTTGTCCCGTCCCTTTTCGTTTCGCCTACCCCTTCCCTTTTCCTCTCGCTTGTCCTTCCCTTTTCCTCTCGCTTGTCCCTTCCCTTTTCCTCTCGCCTACCCCTTCCCTTTTCCTCTCGCCTGCCCCCTCGCCTCCCGATGCCCAAGGAGATCGGGCAGCGGATTGTAACACCGAAGCAAGTGGGGCGCGGAAGTGTCCCGGGCGGGGCGGAGCAGGAAGTGGTGACCGTGGTGGCGGTGGCGGTGCTTACTCGCCGGTGCTGGATGCGTTTGGCCGGGATATTGTCTGCACTGTTAGCTATGGTGTCAGAGCAGCGGGCACTTAGAAGGATGGAGGTGGCGGTGGTGTAAGAGGCGATATTTGTGTTGTTTGTAATAATGGTGGTAGTGACTATGGTGTTGTCAGTGTGTGGTGGCGACGGTCAGTGTTAGTGACGATTTTATTAGCAGCAATTGTAGCCAACAGCTTGGGTGGGGTACGCGGGGGAGTGGCGTTGACGGATAAAGCTATATAGTTGTAAAAGAGGGAACTGAAAAGCGAGCAAGAGACGAGCTAAAGTACATTTTAAAAGACAACGGTCGAAAATAGAAGTGAGGAAGACGAAGAGGAGAGGACAGAGAGGAGCGGGCAAGAAAATAAAGGGCAGGGCCGCCGGCTGGGTGTGTGTGTGAGAGAGGGTGAAGGCGGAGGGAGGAGGAGGGGGAGGTCGGAGAGCGAGGGTGGGGGGGCTGAACCTGTCTGCCTCAGTAAACACACGGATCTGTGTCGGAAATCCCGCGTAGAACTTGTGATAGTGAGCGTATCCTGTTGGCAGAAATGGATAGCACATGATGTATCAAGGGTTGATGAAGTCGTAGAATAAAGTAGGAGATGGTTGATGAAAATGTCCAGCCGTGAAGGAATGTATCGTTTTTTCTACATGACCAGAGCGTTAACAACGAGAATGACCAGCTGTATGCCACGGATGTCCCGAATAACAATGCTTATTGTAATGAAAGGTAATAAATAATTCTAAAAGTTTAGTAATTTATTATGATGGTAATGAATATACTCAATTCATTATGATGGGAAGCCAGAGGAGGGGGAAAGACATCCAGGGTGAGCTGGGAGAGAGAAAATGACAACTTGGGAGCAAAGAAGGACGGACCCGAGGGAAAGGGAAGGAACAGGGGTGTGCCTGAAGTTGAGAATAATGATGATGAATGTAATGGAAGAGAGATGGGTATTGGCAGAAGATGGCACTGCGCTAAACAGATGGCTTGGCGGCCACATCGCAACAGAGTTAGTGAGTGCTTGTGGGAAGGACGCCACTGAGAACGACGACCGCCCAAAGAACCAAAAGGGGCAATAAGGTGTGCTAAATAGCTTTGCGTGACCTTTTGGTCGGTCTCACTTCGATTATCTAACTGTATGTGGCAAGGACTTACTTCAGACCAAATAGAGAAAGGAGTAAAGAACAGAGCCATGGTGTGAAGGAAGAGGTAGTCGCAAGCTGCTCGTGAAGTTGGAGAGAGAATGTAAAAAGAAAGGCAAAGCTATCGTGTAGAAGTTGGTGAAAACAGTTAACGCAAAGAAAAACATTAAATAATACTGTTGATTATGGTAATTAAGAATATAAAATACATACAAAACTAATTGATTCCAAAGACAGGGAGGGGACGCCACCAGCAGCATGCATCAGTGATAATTCTGCACCTGACACGGAGCGAGGTGCAAGGCGGTGGCTTGGCTGGAGAGTGAAAGCTCGTTACGCAGGCGCTGGATAAGAACTGGGTAAAGTTAGTAGTTAGGCGATAAGGTCAGTGAGTGAGAGATTTCTTTAAGCTGTATTCATTAGAATGGTAGATAAATGTACATGCGTGTGTGTGTGGAATTGGTAGATAGTTAGATAGATAGAGATGGAGGGAGATGGAGAGCCTGGATCTTTCTTTAAAGTGCCCTTGTTATAATTAAGCAAACGTTTCATTTTCTTGAATCTCTAACTATTTCTCATGAAGAAACTCGACCTGCTTTTGATCCAAACACTCGTATTCATCCACTTACTGGCATGGATTCTATGTCCGGTTTGTCTTATCAGCTAGTAATAAATCAGTACATACTCCAGTTACTTCACTTCTTTCGGGGAGACATCCTGCCTCCCCATTATTATGTACCTGTCAAGGTTTTTTTTACAAGCGTCGAACATTAACGACTGAAAAGGCACCCAACCACCGCCAAACGACCGCTAGCACAGGTCAGCAACACAGCGCCGCCTTCAAGTGCTGAGCAGCAGAGACCGTTTCTAAGGAGAGCGTTTAGCGGGAAATGCTGCAAGAGATCCCCGTCTTGACAGGAAATAGCACTTGCGTCGTGTGGGCGGAAGGCAGGGCGGGGAGAGGGACAGGCATAACACCGCGATGCCGATGGGGGCGAGGGCGGCATGAGAAGCCGCCTTTGATGCAGATTGTGCGTGTGCGTGCGTGCCTGTATGCATGTGTGTGTGTGTGTGTGTGTGTGTGTGTGTGTGTGTGTGTGTGTGTGTGTGTGTGTGTGTGTGTGTGTGTGTGTGTGTGTGTGTGTGTGTGTGTGTGTGTGTGTGTGTGTGTGTGTGTGTGTGTGTGTGTGTGTGTGTGTGGTTGTGGTTTTAATTGTAGGTATGGATGGGTTTGTATCTTTGTAGCTTCGCCTCACTCAGTCCACCCGAATCATAGCACTTTCTACTGCTGTTCATTGTTCCATTCACTTTGACTCTTCATATCACTGGGCATTCGTGAATAAAGGAGAAAGTATAGGTCCAGGGGAGAAGCCTCCCTTCGGTTCTGAGTCAAAATGAATTAAACAAAATAATAAACACACACACACACACGCCTTAGCATGGTGGTCTAGTTACTCGTTTTTTTTAACACTCTAGATAATAGTCGGTTCAGATTATAAGTACATTAATATTTCCTTCATTCAAAGCACATGCTGATTGCACTCCCAGCCATGCAGACTACATTCTTACACACGAATACTACATTTCAAAATACATTTGTCAAAGTTTCATTTAGATGACATATTAGCGCCTCTAGAAGGACCAAAACTACTACACTAAACTACTACTGTAATTTGTGATAAAAGATGTCTTGGATTCAGACGCTAGGATGCACTGCTTGACTAGAAAGATAGCAGAGATAAATATACAAATTGTTATAATTGCCATAAATAGACGATTCAGTAGGACAGTGGATATCTATTGATAAATCTAAACCGAACATTTCGTACCGTGCGAGGATTTGCGTGTTTCCAGACTCCAAAGACGAAATCGGCAGGTGAATAAATCAGTTCTTTAGCCCAGGGCGAAGCCCGAATCTGTCATCTAATTAGATGCCCCCCCCCCCCGCCACCTCCTCAGTGTGTATGGCTTGTAATGGCTGTTTGCGGAGGAGAAAAGGTGTAATGTGTGTGTGTGTGTATGTATATATATATATATATATATATATATATATATATATATATATATATATATATATATTATATATATATGTTATATATATATATATATATATATATATATATATATATATGTATATATATATATATATATATATATATATATATATATATATATATCAATAACAAAGATATGACTGCATAACAAGGC
>NC_051421.1:19813358-19818358 GCF_015228065.2 Penaeus monodon | reverse complement strand
GGGTTGGGGGGGGTTTTTAAGGAGGAGGGTGGGCGTGGGGGGAAGAGAAGAGAGGGCCCTAAAAAGGAAAACAAAAAATTTAACCGAAGAGCGTTAAGGGGGGGAAGGGGTTTTTTTAGGGGGAAAAAAGGGGTTTTCCCCCGGGGGTTTTGGGTAAAGGGGGAAAAATTTGGTGCCCAAAGGGGGGGGTCATTTTTTCCCCCCTTGTTGCACCTCCCGCCCTCGCCCCCCCCCCTTTTTGCGGGCTCCTTCTTTTTCCCCTTCCTTTCGCCCTTTTGCGGGCCCCCTTTGTTTCCCTTTTTTTTCCCCTTTCCCCCTTTTTTGGGTTTTTTCCTCTTTTTCCCCTATTTCCCTTTTCTCTTTTGGTTTTCCAATTTTCTTTTTCTTGGTCCCCCATTATTTTCCCTTAAATCTCTTTTCTTTTCCAACATTTCCTTTTCCCCGGTTAGGAAACCCCCTTTTTTTCTCCAAAAATTTTTTCCTTTCCCTTTATATTCATTTTAATTATTTTAATAATATATAAATATTTTTATAAAAAATTTTTTTCTTTTTTTTTTTTTTTTTTTTTTTTTTTATAAAATATTTATTTATATATAAAATTTTTAAAATTATAAAATAAAAATATATATTTTTTTTGTTTTTGTTGTTGTGTTTGGGTTGTGGGTTTTTTTTGTTGTTTGAAATTTACTTTTAATTTTCTTTTTTTCCAATTTTTTTTTTTTAATATTATCTTCTTTTTTATAACTTTTTTATTTTTCCCCCGCCCTTTTTTCCCCCCTTACCCCTTTCTCCTTGTTTCCCCCCCTTCTCCTTTCCCCACCCCTTCGTTTTTCCCCCTCTCCCCTTTTTCCCCTCTCCCCCTCCCCCTCTCTCTCCCCTTCTCCTCTTTTAGTCTCTCTCTCTCTCCCCCTCTCTCTCCCCCCTTCTCCCCTCCCCCCTTCCCCTCCCCCTCCCCCTCTCCCCTCTTTTTCCTCTCCTCTCTCACCCCCTTTCCTCTTTTCTCCTTTTCCCCTTCCCTTTTTCTTTTCTTTCCCTTTCTCGTTTTTCTTTCTCCCCTTTTCCCTATTCCCCCCCCTTGATTTTAAACCCTTAAAATGTCCCTTCTTTTTTCAAAAACGGGGTTTTTAAATGGCAAAAACAGGGCAGAAAACCCAACAATCAGCTGGGGGGGGGAAAATAAACTTCTTTCCCCCAAAAAAACGGGTTTGGAAAATGAAAAACCAGTTTTTTCATTTTAAACAAAAACCTCGTCCTTCCAACCCACAAAACCCTCTCTCTCCGTTTTTTTCCTAACCATATAAAATTTTTTTTTTTTTCTTTCTTTGTTTTTTTTCCGTTGTAGAATTTTAATATATCCCCCCTCACGTGTTTTATTCAAAAATTCATTTTTATCACCGGGGTTTTTTTACGGGAAATTATCGGAAGAAAAAATTGTGGCGAAGAGAAGGGAGGGGCCCCCAAAACCCGAGTCTTCAGAGAAAATCAAAAAAGGAACTCGGAAGGGATAAAAAATAAGCCAAAATTTAAAGGCCGTATCACCACGGGGAAGCGCCTCACAATGCCCCCTAGGTTTTGTACGGGGTGAATTTACCTTTCTCATTTTTTTTCATTCTTTTTGTCTTCCCAGTCGCGTTACATGCCAAAAATGTGAACTGAGGTACTATATCTAAAGCCTCTGGGGGGGATCCCCTAGAAAAATAGAAAACTCTTTGATCGACCCGGAGAGATTTAAAAAAGTAGACAAGCTATTTGGGAAATTTAACAGTAGATTTTACAGATCCGTTAATAAAAATACAAAAAAAAATTGACATATACGACCGATCTGAGTCAGGGCCCCCCCCCCCCCGCCCCCCCCCCCCCCCCCCCCGGTTTCCTTTCCAGGGTTTCTTTTTCCCCAGCCCCCAAAAAGCTTTTTAAAAAAGGGATTTTTCACCCCCACGGCTAGGAAACTTAAACCCCCCCCTCTTTCCCCCACCTGCCCCGGCCCCCAGAAAAGAGGGGGGGGGGGGTTGCCCCCAAAAAACCCCCCGAACGACGAAAGTGTCCCCCTTTAAAACAAAGGGCTCCTCGGGTTTTTGGAGTTCCAAAAACGCCCCCGGGCACCCTCCCCCCACCAGATTAAAAAGAGAGACCTCGGCCCAGGGGGGGAGGGTTAAGGGGGGGACGGGGGCCGCGAGCAGGGTGGGGGGAAAATTTGATTGGGCCATCGATTTGATGGGGAAATTTATACACACCCACACACACAAACACATATTTACTTTTTGTGGGGGTGTGGTGTGTGGGGTGTGTTTTTTGGGGGTGTGTTTTTGGGGGTGTTTTTGTGTGTGTGTGTGGGTTGGGGTGTGGGGTGTGTGCGCCCTGTTTACTGTTTTTATCATGTGTGTTTTTTATATATAATATATATAAAAATAAAATTATATATAAAATATATAATTTATAATTAGATATAATAATATATTTGTGTGTGTAATGGGGTGTATTTTATAAAGTTGGGGTGTTTGGTGTGTGTCTGTGTGTGTATGTTGTATGTATATAAATGGAGTAATTTTTTTTTTTTTTTATATATATAATAATTTTATAATAATTTTTATTTTATATATATATATATATATATATATTGATATTATTCTGTGTTTGTGTGTGTGTTGTGTGTGTTTGTTGTGTGTGTGTGTGTGGGGTGTGTGGGATGTACGTATGTATATCAAGTAAAGTGTGTGTGGTGTGTGTTTTGTGTTTTGGGTGGTGTGTGTGGGGTGTGTGTGTGTGTGTGTTTTTTATATATACATATATTTTATATATTTATATATTATATATTTTTTTATTTTATATAAATTAAAATATATATACAACATATATATCTTTTGGGGTGTTTATGTGTGGGGTTTTTTGGGGGTGTGGGGGTTTTGTGTGTGTGTGGGGGTGTATTGTGTGTGTGTGGTTTTGTGTGGGGTGTTGTGTGTGTGTGTGGGTGTTGGGGTGTGTGTGTGGGGTGGTCCTGTGTGTTGTTTTATGTGGTTGTGTGTGTTGGGCCCTAAAATATAATATATTATATATATATTATATATTATATATATATATATTTATATTAAAATTTGATGGGATGTTGTATGTATGCATATGTAGGGTTTTATATTTTAAAATTTATATACTGTATATTTTTATATATGCATATATGTAATATGTAATGTGTATTACAATTATATATATATTATATTTAATATATATATATATATATATATATATATATATTTTATATATATATAATTTTAATATTTAAAGTTATATAAAATATATTATATATTTTATATATATATTTATATACTTATATATATATATATATATATAATATCCCCTTAAAAGGCTTTTTTTTAAAAATATCAAAAATAATTTACTGTAAGTGTGATTCCCGGGTTTGGGGTCCAAATTTTAACGGAAAATTTTCAAGGGCATATAACAAAAAGTTGAAATTTTTATAGACACCTGACCCGCATGATCGGGAAAGGGAATCGCAGGAAATTGACCGGGCATTCCCCGGGTAAAGTGCATAACCGGGTGCAGTAACTTACCCCGCCGGGCTCTTGCATAAATTTCAAAACCCCTCTTAACCCACCGGGTGATGGCCGTTTTCGCAGACCCCCTTTTCCCCAACGGGAGAGGAAGACGGGGGAGCCCTTAGATGGGCTTCTTTTTCCCCTTTTCCCTGCAGATTTGTGTGTTTTTTTTCTGCTGCTGTTGGTTTTTTTCTTTCGGAGAATAAATCCCGTATCCATTTTGTCCGGGGAAAGCATTCCCCAAAAACAAGTGATGGCCCTATGCGCCCGCGGTGAAGAACGGAAGTTTTCTCGCCGCGGGTTTTTTCGGAAAAAACATGTGTCCCCCGTGTGTTGGGCCCAAATGTTTCCCCCCTGTTTGTCATCCTTTTTTTTTAAGTTTTCAATTCCCAAACCATCTTTGCAAAACATTCTTGTTTATTTTCCTTTAATTTTTTCTTTTTTTTTTCCCCTTTTCCGGGGACAAATTGTAAACGTCAGCAAGTAAACCTTTGATGTTTTGCATTAGAAAAAAAACATAGGGTTTAAACATATATCATATACATTTTATGGAAAATTAAGGGAAAAAATAAAAAAATAAATAATAAGCAAAATTATATCCCTTTTTTCATTATTATTTGTATATGATCATTTTATATTAAAATTATATATAATATATAAATATATAAATTATATATTAATATATAAAATATATAGAAAAATTTTATTTAGCATATATACCTATGATAATTATCTGTGGGGTGTGTGTGCACATATAAAGTAGGTATTATGTATGGGATGTTTGTAGTGTGTATGTTTTTAAAGGATGTATTATTATGTTTTTATGTATGTATTAGTATTCGCATGTAATGTTTTGTTTATGTATGCAAAGTATGTATGTAATTTTGTATAAAATGTATTTGTATCCCTGTAAACATGTATGTTGTATTTGTTGGGATTTTTGTATGTATATTCCTGTACGTATGTATGTATTTGTGTGTGTGTGTGTGGGGTTTTGTGTTTTGTGTGTGTGTGGGTGTGTTTGTTTTGTGTGTTTGTGTGTGTGGGGTTTTGTGTGGGGTGTGTGGGGTGTGGTTTCGTGGGGCGTGTGTGGGGTGTGTGTTGTGCGTGTGCGTGGGGGTGTGGGGTGTGCGGTGCGTGTGCGTGTGCTTGGGTTTCGTGTGGTGGGGTTTTGTGTGTGGTGTGGTGTTTGTGTGTAAAGTTTGTGGTCATATACATATATACATACAAAACATTTCCCTACTACATACTTTCTACTACATACATCCCTAAAAATATAAATATGTTGTATATATAATTCATAAAACCCTACATCCCAAAATAATATATATATTATAAAATATTATTTATATATTAATATATATATATATAATATTTTACATATACAAAATCTATCTGTCCCAAACTTTTAAATTTTTAAAATAATATATAAATGTATATATAATTTAT
>NC_051421.1:19804524-19810758 GCF_015228065.2 Penaeus monodon | reverse complement strand
GTTCCACAAAAACAAAAAACCACACAAAAATAATATATATTATATATAATTATCTAAAATTATATATATATAATATATATATATAATATATATATATATATATCTATAATTAATTAATAAATCACGTCGAATACATACCTTATAACATTACGTATGTGCGACTCCCGAGTGGGTAAACTCAATCGCCAGTGCCGGGCGGCGGTAGATGAGGGGGTGGGAGCCAGGGAGAAACGGAATGTTTGCGCCCACAGATCGCTCTTGTCTTCTCTAGGTCGTTTCAAAGGCTCCCTGGGTCTGATGCACCTGTGGGCGTGTGGTTGTATAAGCTAAGTCATTAAGTATAAATACCGCTTTGGACCAAAAACCCTTGTGTGGTTGGGGGTTGTGTGTGTGTGTGTGGTGTGTGTGTGTGTGTCTGTGTGTGTGTGGTGTGGGTGTGGTTGCGCCGTGCGTGCGGCGTGTGTGTGGGGGTGTGTGTGTGTTGTTGTGTGTTGTGGGTGTGTGTGTGTGTGTGTGTGTGTGTGTGTGTGTGTTGGTGTGTGTGTTGTGTAGGCAAAATGTATGGTAGTATGATAGACAGATAGATAGATAGATGATAGATAATAGCAGATAGGAGATTAATTAAGTTTAGATAGGTAGATAGATTTAAATATTAAGTTTATATTCATGTCTGAATGTTAACATGTGTTGTTTGCCTAATCACAATGAAAATAGGAAAAAACAATGGGTGTAATGAACGCATGGGTATGTCAGTGCGTGGTTCAGATGAAACTGTTTTTTTGGGAAAAAGCTTTTAATCTATATCTACAGCTAAACCGACGAACGAGAAAATACTGTCCCATAAACAAATACTTTAACAGTCCCCTTAAATAAACGCTAGTGAGCTCCACCTTTAAAGTAAAAGACAATGATCTGCGCAGATACCACACGCGCGAATGTCACATACACACACAAAAAATGATTCTAAAAATATACGAATACATAATTTGTAAACGAACTAATAAAGAAGGTAAAAAAGTAAAAAGGAATCAATTATTCCTACTGTGATTCATTTCCGTTTCTAAACGGGGGAACGGGACATACTCTGGCCTCATGAAAATCTTTCCCATAATTAGCTCACACTTAACAATCCGTCTAATCAAAGGTAATTACAGCGTAAGATGATGCGTGACTACGTAAGCTCGCTGCGAGAAAATTTACATGTCAATCTCAACCTCAGTCACAGTAGAACGGCTTTAAGCACCCGGCCAATCAATCCGCGCTGATATCGGGTGTCCCGTGTCTGTCGTTCAACAGCTGTCCTCTTGCGACGGCAAAGAGCAGCCTTCCCCCGCGGGTCGAGGGGGGGGCCGCGGGCGCGGCCTTCGAGGCGAGCGGGTCGGCCGGACGACTCCAGGGCGTGGAGGAGACGCGGAGGCTAATCCCCCTCCCTCTCTTTCCCTTCGTTTGGGCCCTTCCTTCTCTTCTCCTTGCCCCCTTCCCTCTCCTCTCCTCTTGCCCTTCCCTTTTCCTCTCTCCTGCCCTTCCCTTTTCCTCTCTCTTGCCCTTCCTTTTCCCTCTCTTGCCCTTTCCCTTTTCCTCTCTCTTGCCCTTCCTTTTCTCTCCGTGCCCTTCCTTTTCCCTTTTCCCTTCCTTTTCTTTCTTGCCTTCCTTTTCCTCTCCTTTGCCCTTCCTTTTCCTCTAACTTCCCTTTTTCCTCTCTCTTGCCCTTCCCTTTCCCTCTCTTTTGCCCTTCCCTTTTCCCTCTTTCCCCTTTCCCTTTTCCTCTCTTTTGCCCTTCCCTTTTTCCTCTCTCTCCCTCCTTTTCCTCTCTTTTGCCCTTCCCTTTTCCTCTCTCTTCCCTTCCCTTTTCCTCTCTCTCCCCTTTCCTTTTTCTCTCTTGCCCTTCCCTTTTCCCCCCTCTTGCCCCTTTCCCCCTTTTCCTCTCTCTTGCCCTTCCCTTTTCCTCTCTTTGCCCTTCCTTTTCTCTCTTTTGCCCTTCCCTTTTCCTCTCTCTTGCCCTTCCCTTTTCCTTTTCTTTTGCCCCTTCCCTTTTCCTCTCTTTTCCCCTTCCCTTTTCCTCTCGCTTGCCCCTTCCCTTTTCCTCTCTCTTGCCCTTCCCTTTTCCTCTCTCTTGCCCTTTCCCCTTTTTTCCCCTCTCCCCTTGCCCTTCCTTTTCCTCTCGTTTGCCCTTCCCTTTTCCTCTCTCTTCCCCTTTTCCCCTTTTTCCTCTCTCTTCCCCTTTTCCCTTTTCCTCTCGCTTGTCCTTCCCTTTTCCTCTCTCTTGCCCCTTCCCTTTTCCTTTGCTTGCCCCTTCCCTTTTCCTCTCTCTTGCCCTTTCCCTTTTCCTCTCGCTTGTCCTTTCCCTTTTCCTCTCGCCTACCCCTTCCCTTTTCCTCTCGCTTGCCCTTCCCTTTTCCTCTCGCTTGTCCCTTCCCTTTTCCTCTCGCTTTCCTGCCCCCTCGCCTCCCGATGCCCAAGGAGATCGGGCAGCGGATTGTAACACCGAAGCAAGTGGGGCGCGGAAGTGTCCCGGGCGGGGCGGAGCAGGAAGTGGTGACCGTGGTGGCGGTGGCGGTGCTTACTCGCCGGTGCTGGATGCGTTTTTGGGCCGGGGTATTGTCTGCACTGTTAGCTATTGGGGTCGAGCAGCGGCAGTTAGAAGGATGGGGGTGCGGGGGTGTAAGAGGCGATATTGTGTTGTTTGTAATAATGGTGGTAGTGACTATGGTGTTTTTCAGCGGTGTGGTGGCGACGGTCAGTGTTAGTGACGATTTTATTAGCAGCAATTGTACCCAAACAGCTTGGGTGGGGTACGCGGGGGAGTGGCGTTGACGGATAAAGCTATATAGTTGTAAAAGAGGGAACTGAAAAGCGAGCAAGAGACGAGCTAAAGTACATTTTAAAAGACAACGGTCGAAAATAGAAGTGAGGAAGACGAAGAGGAGAGGACAGAGAGGAGCGGGCAAGAAAATAAAGGCAGGGGCCCCCGGCTGGGTGTGTGTGTGAGAGAGGGTGAAGGCGGAGGGAGGAGGAGGGGGAGGTCGGAGAGCGAGGGTGGGGGGGCTGAACCTGTCTGCCTCGTAAACACACGGAAACTGTGTCGGAAATCCCCCGTAGAACTTGTGATAGTGAGCGTATCCTGTTGGCAGAAATGGATAGCACATGATGTATCAAGGGTTGATGAAGTCGTGAATAAAGTAGGAGATGGTTGATGAAAATGTCCAGCCCTGAAGGAAAGTATCGTTTTTTTCTACATGACCAGAGCGTTAACAACGAGAATGACCAGCTGTATGCCACGGATGTCCCGAATAACAATGCTTATTGTAATGAAAGGTAATAAATAATTCTAAAAGTTTAGTAATTTATTATGATGGTAATGAATATACTCAATTCATTATGATGGGAAGCCAGAGGAGGGGAAAGACATCCAGGGTGAGCTGGAGAGAGAGAAATGACAACTTGGGAGCAAAGAAGGACGGACCGAGGGAAAGGGAAGGAACAGGGTGTGCCTGAAGTTGAGAATAATGATGATGAATGTAATGGAAGAGAGATGGGTATTGGCAGAAGATGGCACTGCGCTAAACAGATGGCTTGGCGGCCACATCGCAACAGAGTTAGTGAGTGCTTGTGGGAAGGACGCCACTGAGAACGACGACCGCCCAAAGAACCAAAAGGGGCAATAAGGTGTGCTAAATAGCTTTGCGTGACCTTTTGGTCGGTCTCACTTCGATTATTTAACTGTATGTGGCAAGGACTTACTTCAGACCAAATAGAGAAAGGAGTAAAGAACAGAGCCATGGCGTGAAGGAAGAGGTAGTCGCAAGCTGCTCGTGAAGTTGGAGAGAGAATGTAAAAAGAAAGGTAAAGCTATCGTGTAGAAGTTGGTGAAAACAGTTAACGCAAAGAAAAACATTAAATAATACTGTTGATTATGGTAATTAAGATTATAAAATACATACAAAACTAATTGATTCCAAAGACAGGGAGGGGACGCCACCAGCAGCATGCATCAGTGATAATTCTGCACCTGACACGGAGCGAGGTGCAAGGCGGTGGCTTGGCTGGAGAGTGAAAGCTCGTTACGCAGGCGCTGGATAAGAACTGGGTAAAGTTAGTAGTTAGGCGATAAGGTCAGTGAGTGAGAGATTTCTTTAAGCTGTATTCATTAGAATGGTAGATAAATGTACATGCGTGTGTGTGTGGAATTGGTAGATAGTTAGATAGATAGAGATGGAGGGAGATGGAGAGCCTGGATCTTTCTTTAAAGTGCCCTTGTTATAGTTAAGCAAACGTTTCATTTTCTTGAATCTCTAACTATTTCTCATGAAGAAACTCGACCTGCTTTTGATCCAAACACTCGTATTCATCCACTTACTGGCATGGATTCTATGTCCGGTTTGTCTTATCAGCTAGTAATAAATCAGTACATACTCCAGTTACTTCACTTCTTTCGGGAGACGTCCTGCCTCCCCATTATTATGTACCTGTCAAGGTTTTTTTTACAAGCGTCGAACATTAACGACTGAAAAGGCCCCAACCACCGCCAAACGACCGCTAGCACAGGTCAGCAACACAGCGCCGCCTTCAGTGCTGAGCAGCAGAGACCGTTTCTAAGGAGAGCGTTTTAGCGGGAAATGCTGCAAGAGATCCCCGTCTTGACAGGAAATAGCACTTGCGTCGTGTGGGCGGAAGGCAGGGCGGGGAGAGGGACAGGCATAACACCGCGATGCCGATGGGGGCGAGGGCGGCTGAGAAGGGCCGCCTTTGATGCAGATTGTGCGTGTGCGTGCGTGCCTGTATGCATGTGTGTGTGTGTGTGTGTGCGTGTGTGTGTGTGTGTGTGTGTGTGTGTGTGTGTGTGTGTGGTGTGTGTGTTGTGGTGTGTGGGTGTGTGGTGTTGGTGTGTGTGTTGTGTGTATGTGTGTGTGTGTGCGTGCGTGTGCGTGTGTGTGTATGTGTGTGTGTGGTTATGGTTTTAATTGTAGGTATGGAGGGGTTTTTGTATCTTTGTAGCTTCGCCTCACTCAGTCCACCCGAATCATAGCACTTTCTACTGCTGTTCTTTGTTCCTTCATTTTGACTCTTCATATCACTGGGCATTCGTGAATAAAGGAGAAAGTATAGGTCCAGGGAGAAGCCTCCCTTCGGTTCTGAGTCAAAATGAATTAAACAAAAAAATAAACACACACACACAAAACGCCTTAGCATGGTGGTCTAGTTACTCGTTTTTTTTAACACTCTAGATATGTCGGTTCAGATTATAAGTAAATTAATATTTCCTTCCCTTCAAAGCACATGCTGATTGCACTCCCACCATGCAGACTACCTTCTTACACACGAACACTACATTTCAAAATACATTTGTCAAAGTTTCATTTAGATACATATTAGCGCCTCTAGAAGGACCAAACTACTACACTAAACTACTACTGTAATTTGTGATAAAAGATGTCTTGGATTCAGACGCTAGATGCACTGCTTGACTAAAAGATAGCAGAATAAATATACAAATTTTTATAATTCCATAAAAAGACGATTCAGTAGGACAGTGGATATCTATTGATAAATCTAAACCGAACGTTTCGTACCGTGCGAGGATTTGCGTGTTTCCAGACTCCAAAGACGAAATCGGCAGTAGAATAAAACAGTTCTTTAGCCCAGGGCGAAGCCCGAATCTGTTATCTAATTAGATTGCCCCCCCCCCCCGCCACCTCCTCAGTGTGTATGGCTTGTAATGGCTGTTTGCGGAGGAGAAAAGGTGTAAGTGTGTGTGTGTGGTATGTATATATATATATATATAATATTATATATATATATATATATATATATATATATATATATATATATATATATATATATATGTATATTATATATATATATATATATATAATATATATAATATATCAATAACAAAGATATGACGCATAACAAGGCGAGTAAACCGTGGTGTGCTGGGTATGTTTTGAAAACTAAGTAAGACTAAGATTCCCTTGTCGTCATCCCGGCCGAGGCCGCCCTAAAGTGAGGGCTGGCGGCCATGCCAAGCGCTAAGGTCCTTCCCTTCCCACGTGCCGGCTTTTGAAAGCGGCAGAAAGAGGTTATCGTGTCTCCTAGTGTTTCCAAGGACGCTTCAGAAGCTACGTAACATGATTGAACATCCCTGGTGCTGTAGGTAGGAGGGACAGCATATGCCAAGGACAGTGTTCTGAAATTCCTTAGAAGATCCAGCGTCGTCAAGCAGCAGAACGAACC
>NC_051421.1:19779151-19791651 GCF_015228065.2 Penaeus monodon | reverse complement strand
CACCATCGAGGATATCAATTTAAGTATTACATCGAAACGACATTCTTGCACGAATTATATTTTCACTTAAAGATGCTCTCCTATCCTTGCCCCAACGACACTGCGCTCCGCCTCTCAGGTTTATATAACCCATGAACTTCTGGTGTCTGTGGGACAACCAGATAGAGACACGGAGTACTCTCTTACTTAAATGCATTTTTTTCTGAAAAGTAGTGTGTAAAGGACGCTCAAAAACTTATTTGCAATCCTTTTGTTCCAATTCTTATATACCGATTGTGAGCTGAATCCGAGCAAATATTGGAAAACGTTTCCTTCATAAGCATTTGCTTCTTCGGCTGAAAAGCCATCAGGGAAAATCATGGAAGTTAGACTTCTGCACATAGTAGGGTTACACTAATAAAAAAGGTTAACTTCTTCCGCTTACTATATACGTTTTAGCGCAACTCTTAAAAGCAAAGCAGACCATCTTCTCCCGTTCTTACTGGGGAAAAACTGAAGGGTAAAGCGGCGCGGGAAGAAGCGGGAAAACGGTCTTCGCTTGTCCTGGGTCTGGGACACTTTGTGGCCACGCGCTTCGGAGGCACCCTTATGATCTGCCTTGGAGCGGAATCACCACAAATAACATCGTGACCAGATGACGCACATCGCATGAAAACAATGATCAGCAATAGATAAACATCTGAAAAATACTCATACATGAAAAAAGAAACCCGCCAAAGGATACCTCTGCGTGTACGTGCTAAACCCCACCACCTCCGACCATCCGCGTCTCCCCCTTCTCCGCCGCTGCCTCCTCCCTCTTTCACTCCTTCCCCGGGTCGTCCCTCGCCCTCCTCCCTCCCGAGACTCCCCACCTCAGGATTAGGGGAACCCACTGTGGGAGGCCATGTCAACTAGGGTTATCAATACACTTACGTTGCTCGGGATGTCCGTGGGATCTCAAGCGCTCATTACGTTTTGTGAATACCGTTGTTTTGTTTTTTTTCTTTTTGTTAGTCGAAATAAATGTTTTTAATCTCGTTGACATGGTAGTCTGGGTTCGTTCTCATTTGGTATACCGCCATAGTAATGGATATTACGAATCAATACAAACACCATTAGAGTTGTTATACTTATTAACATCTCAAGAAATGAAGGCTTCCCACGTTCCTTTCCGTGCTGGCTAGCGGAGTAGTAGAGCAGGGCTGCCAATCGATCTGGTCCCTAGTGGTAACCCTGCCGTTGCCTTATCATGATCCTTAACTACCTGTTGTCCTTGTGCGATATAGTCTACAGGTTCTAACCGCTTGTGATGTGCACACCAGATACCAAAGGCAGACATGTAACCGCAAAACCAAGGATTTGCCTATGCAAAAAAAAAAAAAAAAAAAAAAATATATATATATATATATATATATATATATATATATATATATATATTGTGTGTGTGTGTGTGTGTGTGTGTGTGTGTGTGTGTGGTGTGTGTGTGGTGTATGTGTTGGTGTGTGTGTGTGTGTGTGTGTGTGTGTGTGTGTGTGTGTGTGTGTGTGTGTGTGTGTGTGTGTGTGTGTGTGTGTGTTGGTGTGGTGTGTGTGTGTGTGTGTGTGTGTGTGTGTGTGTGTGTGGGGTTGTAGTGTGTGTGTGTGTGTGTGTGTGTGTGTGTGTGTGTGTTTGTTGTGTGTGTGTGTGATGAACATACAAAACACGAACATGCTGTCTTTCAGTAGTATAAGATGTCGTTCGTGTAGCTTGATGTAGTTAGGCGTTGATGGTTGTACTTTCGCCGAGGTTATGTTTATAACACGACCCACCGACATGGTAACAAACTTTTGGAAGCTGCCCATCCCAAATGCGAAATAAAACGACAAAAATCAGACAGAATAACATCTGACTGATAATAAGCCTCGAACAACCATCAGGGCGACAGACTGCACGACCAAAATCAAACATCAATGGCGGACATATATCCCCAAACCGTAGAACGAGCCGACAATTTGTTTAGATTGGTCGAGGAACCAGTGTGAGTGGGGGTGGTGGCCGTGGTGGGGTTTGGAGGGAGAGACGGCTGGGAGAGAGGAGCGTGGCCTCCCCCGTCGACGGTCGGGCCAGAATGAGCCAACCAGCCAACGCACGGACGCACTAACCCTGCCTGGCTCGCGCTGCTATATCTCAACGCAGATAGATAGAGATAATACGTACGATTGGCAGCCAGGATTATGGCAGGACATCGAGCTGGTTTTGATATTGGAGAACATGGTGTAATTTCTTGAGTTAACTGAAACCAGTAAAATCATATGTAAAGGAAGGGGGGAGGGTTGCGTGGGTGTATCCGGTATTCGTCAGCGCATGCAGTATCTTAGTGGAATATGTCAGCATGCACGTAGCCATATGAGGAAGCAAAGTTTGGTACAACCTTGCTATTGCTCCTCGACTATCATGGAGTAATAGGCACTAATCATGCTATTAAGTAAATCGCTGTGAAGACTTGACGCTCACCAATAAACCTTATCGCATCTGCGAAACTCTCTACAGGAAGAAATCGGAGATATTTAACTCATTAAGTGTGTCAATTTATTTTTATCTTCCTTAAACGCACTAAATAATGAGCTTTTATGTAAATCTCCCAGCAAAAACCATTACAGGCCAATCCCTACCATAGGTATTCCATACACGCTTTCACTGGCTTTGTCCTTGGTGAACGGCCCCGGAGGTTGGTACCCCTGCTCGGCTCACCACTAGGATGGGTGTAGAAAATGGAGAACAAAAGTAGACATCATCCATGTCATTAAAATGTTTCCATGAATAACTAATAAAAGAATATTTTTTCGTTATATTTCCTAGAATAAATCATCCTAATTGTACATTATTGAATATTAAAGAGCTCTTAAATACCTGCAAACCCAAGATCGAACTCGCCGTGCCCGTTTTCTATACGTTCTTCCCGTGACGTTTTGCCTGCAGCAGCTGGTCAGATGTTTCAGTTTAGATTAGGCAGCCAGACTGAGTAGACGTGTTACAGCTCAGCTCGTGGTTAGAAAGTTTGTGTGAAGAAGAGCATTCACTGGAAAACATTCTGAGGTTTCCATTTGGATTATACATCATATTCTGAGTGTTTTAAGGTGTGTTAAGTGCATTTGTGATTATTTTGTCCTAAGTTTTGGCTGTTTTGAAGTTTTGAGGTGATAGTGTCTTTGTGTGACAGTTTTGCTAGAAGACAATGCCGTACAATGGACATCTTATTCTTATATTATGTTTTTGTCGCTGGTGATACTTGATAGTACATGTAATTACAGTGATATGTTGTACTTGTAAGTAAGTTGGATTATTCTGAAGTTGCGAACAGAAATGCGTAAGTACAAGACGTGATTGAAAAAGTTAAAGTTTCTTGGATATCTACAGTGTAACTTTAAAGCTTTGTGCTCTAGTCTATAAGCATAAATTTGCAGCTCATTTGAGATACAAATCTAAAGGATCTAGTAAATATTAGTGGGGAGGATAAAGAAAAAATTTAAGTTCAGCGCCAGACCACGCCATCGACTGGTCATTAGTGAAGAGTCAATTGAATGAACGTTGTTGCTCACAGTGACCTGGTATATGGAAAAAAGGTTCAAGTTAATGGTGTTCCGATGTAGGTCCTTCAGTGATGTTTTAATTTTGCAATAGAATTTGTGCCAATTGTGGGAGATTAATACCATTGTATCCGGCTTTGACCCGCAAGCAAGTGTCAGTGTAAGATAGTCAATTAATTTTTTATGGGATATCTACTTGCAGTATGTTTAATATTATGTGTCAAGAATACGTACAAAAGCGAATTTGGGGAACGAAATCGTTATTAACGCTAAACTGATACGGTCTTGGTGTTTGTGGACTCTGATTTTTTCCACACGTGTTCATCATCTTCCCTCAATACTTTCGTGGTTGTAATTTTATATTACCACCATCTGAGCATGGGCGAAAGAGCTCGCAAGTGCCTCCTGGTGAGCGTGAGCCATGAGCAAAGCGAAGCCTGTGGAGCGCCGTGTGTGTGTGCATGTGCCAGGGCGTGCGGTCCCGGACTGAGTGTGTCTGGCTGTGGAGGACCGAGTTTCCGTATAACTCGCCAAGTGGGTCGGCCGATCTGCTCCCCCAACCTTATGTTTTGGTGAATTTTCCAAACGTTTGAGCAACCTTCTCAACTGTATACCTGCTGACCCTTCGTGTGACTTTTTTATGTAACTTGTGTTTTTCTTTTCTGCGTGGCTGCTTTGGAGATTTTGCATCTTCGTGATGCTCTACTGAGTGAGACTCTAGCAGCGTGTGTCACACTGTTGAAGCGGGGCCAATTAGGTCGAGGGATGGGGATTGGTGTTGGTGCTGCAACAGTTTGTGTGTCGTCACGCCGGGCGGGTTGTAGAAGACTTTTTCTAGTTGTTTTGCTTGTCATTTGTTCTAGCTGTCTAACCTTGTTACCGATCAAACATTTAGTGTTTAACCGGTGTTTGAATTGTTTTGTTGTGATCATTCATAACTAGTTTACAGGCAACACATGATATTATACAGCACATCTAAGTAAAAAGCCACTCAACGTTGTACGTTGTCTGGTCAACACTGGTTTCTCAGGCCTAGCTAGGCAGTGTATATCTGATATATTTAGGAAAACTCAGCGTTGTCGCTCCCATCAGGACACGGAAGCAACCAGGATGCCTCAGTGCTTCAAGGCTGTTCCGTTGTTAGAAGCCTGCGGAGAGGTGGGGAGGGGAGCGGCGGTGGTCACCCGGCGAAGGACGATCTCCCCTTTTCGTCTTTAGCCAGACTCACTCCTCTATTTATTTTTATATTTATTAAGCAGTGATAGATTAGCAGTGTGAGTCTGGAAAAGTGTTTGCAGCGTGATTTGTTGCGTGGGGCAGGAGTGGTTGGAGACCAGAGAAAGTGTTGGTGATGGCACAATGGGACGGGTGGGGGCCTTTGGAGAACTCGTGGTCTTTGCTGGCGCTCTTTTGAAGGTGGATTTTAGAGACAGAATTATGCTTTAATACATTTTTTGGACCATTATTACGTGTCTTAATATCTTTAACTAGTATCAGGAGTGTAGATCTCCGTGAAATATTCATGGAATTTTGATATATTTAAAGTATGAAAGCTATACAAATATGTAATAGGTCCCTTGCATCTATGTCGTCCGTCATGTGCTTTATTCATGTCCATCTTTTTCAGGATGACCGAGTGGGTTGCGTAGAATTTACCACAGTGTTTAACTTCCATGCCGTTTAAATGCCTTGGCGATGTGTTCTTGATTGCTTGTACAAATGATTTGTATAGAACTTGTCGATTAAGTGTTTCCTCAGTAACATTAACGATATCTTACTGAGAAAGTTTTATTAGCTGTATTAGCTCGTCATTTTTCTAATGAAATGCTTATTACAATAGCCTCCTTAGATGTACTCTGATTTGCCTCTAGCGGGGGTCCTAACGCAGTAGTTTTTCTCCGTCTTTCTCTTCCGCTCACCACCCTCAGTCAGCTATGCCACCCAGACGTCGCCAGTGCCCCGCCTCGGCAGCGGTGCGGCGTCCCTGCTCGTGTGTGAACCTGGCCCGCCTGACCCTGTCCCACTTCCAACTGACACGTGCTCACGGACGCGCACACGCGTGCTTCTACGCACATACTACTATGTTGTTCGAATGTAGATATATTAGGCAGAAAGCAGGATTCTTTATTTACAACTGAGCCAACCGGTGCCAACATATGTTTCATTGTGCATAGGTTCGAATTAGCTTATGAGAGGGAAACTAACTTCCCCGGTTTATTTCCGTGCTTGGTCATCCCGAAATCCAGTCGCGGTAAGTCAGGTGTGAGAGTTCCCCAAGGACGCCCTGCACATTCTTTCGGCCGCCGTCAGCCCCTCTACCTCCTCCCTCCTACCCCGCCCCCCAACAGGACCCTGCACGCTTTGACCCACATCCCGGAGGCCGCGACCCACCACTCGGCCTAGGTCCACGACGGAAAGGAGGAGCTCAGCGTCCGCCTGCTATCCTACCTCAAGTTCAGGGGCTGTTTGAGTGGTGCATATTTATCCTCTGCAGTAGATACACGTTAAAGGGGGGAGGGGGGAATCGGTGAAAAAGAGGAAGGAAGAAGTCCTTAACAACTGGAGGATGTGGATGACATTCGAGTAGTGCACTGGGTGTTTCCGTAGAATTCTGAATCGTTAAACCAAAAGTGACACGCTTAGAGAGGAAGGCATGTTGGGATATTCATTATATTGATAAAACCGCATTGTAGAAGTTTCCGGGGAAGGCGTAAGGAGAATTTTGAAAGCCTCGTTCAGGCGCTGCTTCAGTTATATGCTATAATGTATTAGAAAAGTGAGAAAGAGAAAACGAGATTTACTAAGGGGGGTTCTTAGGCCCGCGGGTCGGAGGACCGAGTAGGTTGAGTTCAGCTAATACTGAACCGCTATATGTTGACAGTGGGAGGAGAGCAGCTCGGAGTGCATTGGTTTAATCTTGCCGTCTGCCGTTAGGTTTGCATTAGAGTCGCTAGCTTTTTAAACAGGATTATGCTTGGTGAACTAGTTGTAACAGTGTACTAATGTTATATTTTATCAGCTCAGCGCGGGGAGAGAGAAATGAGATGAGAAGAGAAGAAAAAGGAAAGAGAGATGATGGGTGGGGGGTCCAGACGGTGCCATCAGCCGAGGGAGGAGGCGGTGGTGCAGTACGATAACCTCCATTTCCTGGCAGCGCGTGTGTTGCGTGCTTGCGACCATATGAGAGTCTAGTAGCAAGACAACCGCTACTAGCCATATCTTTCATGCTGTTTAACCACTGCTGACCCTCCGTAGTCTACTGCATTACATGATTTCATAATTTCTTTATATTAGATCTACCCTTAGTTGCTATGGAGCTATAGGTTTGTGATTTAGGAAAATTCGTAATTACATTTAATTTTATTAGAAGGCTCGACGATTATGTGCTCACAGAAAGAGTTTGCACGACTAATAACTGAAATAGTTTATCAGCAGTGAGGTTGCGCACGATATGCATCTGTGTCCGTATCTTTATGTCGAAATGTGTTAGCGAAGTCTGTAAAGAAATTGTTCATAAATATTCGAAGGAAAAAGTTACTTAGCAACTCGGGTCAGCTGATGGCCAGGCGTACCAACCCCAAGAGCTCGGTAGCGTGGGAAAGTTGCTGTTATTTAAACTGAAAAGACTTATCTCAACACAGTCTTATTTAGTCATTTATATCTTGAGGGATTATGTATAAATAATAATGGCAAAATTGTTGTTTTTTTGTTAGGCTTAATTATCAGTTATCGTTAGAGTAATCAATTGCCTTTCATCTCACCGAGCACTTATTATTACAGGTTATTTTACTTGTGCATCGTTATTTTTTTCAGTATTTATAAAGCTTACATTCTATTATAACATAAGCTAAGTAGCGAAAACATTCTAATTGATTGACATTCATGGAAGAATTTTCCTCATGCGGTCGACGCTCTTGAGATCATTTTATATTCGATTTTAACGGTCAGTGCATGTAGCACATATATAGAATACATTTCCTTCATGGAAAGATATGTGATAGCGGATATGTCGCGTCTATTCCATACATTCGACCGGCCGTGACGAGACAGTCGAGGAAACTCTCTCCTGTACGACATGTTTTCCGGGACCTCACCGCGGCCGACGCATAAAACTTCAAAACTGGCAACTGAGCTATAGTGGGATGCTTGTCTGTGATGTAAGGGCTTTGCTTTCATAGAGGACAAGGGCTAATCATTATTGAGGGAGAGATAAGTAAAAGTAAACAAAAAGAAAAGAAACAGGAGAAAAACTTTTCTTAATTGTGTGTGCTTCAACGCCGAGAAATGATCGAGCTTCGCAGAATTTTCCCCATCAATTTCACGCGACCTCGGGACAAGTTTTTTAAGATGTCAAAATGCTAGCTTCAACGTTGATATCAGTTGTGCAGGACAGGACAAGTTTCTCGGTACGCATTTGAATATAGGAAAATTCGTGGATGTTGCAAGTGGTCGAAAGACGGACTTCCCCGAATAAATGCGGGATTCTAGGAAGTCGACAAGATTCTCGTAATTTATTGATATCTTGCCGGTAGATTTAAAACTATTTAATTATTTTTGTTTTCCTTTAAATTAGACTTGATGTTGATTTAACGCAAAACCTAAAGTGGTCAAAATTGAGGGGAAACATAGAAGGGTGATCGCCGTCAGCACGTGCGACCAGACGAGCTGACCGTAAGCCACAAGGCCGTAGGACGCACAAGGCAACAAGGAGGAAGGCGTTGGGGTATATGGGAGGGGGGGGTGAACGATTTTTCCCGCGACAGTCCGTTCGGCCACGCCTTCCAAATAACGTTTTTGGGTGACCACGCGCAGAATGAGTAGTGGGGAGACATGGTGAACTGTCTAACCCTCATCCATGTATCAGTCATGAATTGCTTTACCAGATGCGCATCCGCGTTTCGGCACGTAGATGGCGAGTTGGTGGTAGAGGAAGGGCACGCGGGGCATACGAAGCCTCCTGGTAGTAGGAGCAGTTCTGGGGGCTCGAGTGACGTCATTGTCCCTTATTCCTAGGCAGGATGTCCGTTCCGCAGAGCGGGACATTCCACAAACTCCCGTGTGAAACACGGAGTTGTTCAGCTCGTATCAGAAATCATTGAATTTGTTACACTTCTGTCTTTTTAACAGTGTACAGGTAATAAGATTATATAAATCGCGTCTGTGTAAGTGTGTGCACCTGGGAAATCACTGCAAATCGTGTGCAGTTACACTGATGTGACGTCACATAGTTGTTGACGTGCCCGGGTGACGCTAACGTGACGTCACTGGCTAGTAAGCTTGTCATTGGTCCAAAAGGGGAAAACACGCCTCCCCAACCTGATCATGTCATCCACTTTCGTTTTCTACCTGCACGCTTCGTTCAGACACCGGCGGGAGCGCACGGGCATAGTGAACGAAACTCAGAGAGAATTCCTCAGCGCGAGCTTCAGGTTGCGTTTCGCAGTAAAGGCAGAAGCGTCACAGGCTGGTAGCTGCTGGCCCGGGTTGTGGTGGTGCATGAGAGGCTGACTCAGATAGTCAAGCAACAAGTGTGCGTACGGACGTGCGGCTGAGAGCTCCGTCCCGCACCTTAGAATAGTAGTGGCCTTCCGTTCATTACGCGTACGGATAGTGAAGAGTGAATACATTTAACGGTTTCATACGATCTTTTCGTTCGCCCTTTACACAGGGTGACATGGTTACTCTTAGACAACGAGGTACGGAAACGATGCACTTGTTTTTAAATTTCTGATGGTTATTCACGTTTTTAACAACTTCATTATGGGCTATGCTGTTGTGGCGCGAGTCACTGTGACTGGAAAGTTTTATGGTGTGGCTGATGAGGGCTAGTGAGCAGGAAGTGTGAAATAATACTTCATGTTAGTACTTGTCACCCTCTTATTGAGTGAGTTGTGAGTGTGCAGATCTTGCTATTCTCTTGGTATGAACAGGTGTTTAGGTTTCACATGCAGGACCCTCTAAGGTTGTCCGAAAGTTTTTAGTGTAGATAGATATTAGCGAGTGAAACTGATAATGAACTCAAATCCGAAACGTGTCCTGGATTTGTACTTAGTATCTTTCAGCTATTCAGACTATTGT
This sequence comes from Penaeus monodon, assembly GCF_015228065.2. Classification (NCBI taxonomy): domain Eukaryota; kingdom Metazoa; phylum Arthropoda; class Malacostraca; order Decapoda; family Penaeidae; genus Penaeus; species Penaeus monodon. The sequence goes on along the minus strand of NC_051421.1, from coordinate 19,782,025 downwards.
CGATCTTTATAGAGTTTTTAAAAGAAAAGTTCGCTAGAAATTATTACTGCCACATAAACTGTTTGCATGAAAACCCAATTGTACTTCGCCACTGTTACTAACTAATTGTATCTCTTGTTCCGTGTACAGGTGTTAGCCCGACTATGGCCATCGACGCCAGTGGAGTTTGGCCAAGCGCAGCTGGTCGTCGCGGCAGCATCACCAGCTACAAGTTCCGTGTTCGGGAGGAACGCAAGAAAGTGATCCGCATCTCCAACGCCAAGTACCGCACCATAGAGGATCACGAGAGCGGCCTAAGGAGATTTGTACTCATCAGGTGAGTCATGCGCTCTTTATCGTTGTGTACGTTTCTCTATCTCAGTAACTATCAGTTTTACTGATTATCAGTACATGTTTCTTCCAGGGTTCTTTAATGCCTCCTAGTATGTGGCGTGATTTTTTTCCTTGGAGCAGAGCCTGACCTTGTTTTCCTTGTCTCTTCCCCAGGAACACTCTGAGACGCCTGCAGCGCGAGGCTCGCGAGGAGAAGTTGGCTCGTCACCGCGCTGGTGCCACGAATGTGTCGCCGTCCTACCTGTCTGCCTCTCGGCCCCGCTCCCCCTCCCCGCCCTGCGACATGCAAGTGTCTGACGTGCTCAGTGTGTACGGCCAGCCTGCCCCCACGCCCATCTCCGCCCTCGAGGAAGACGACCCGGTGCCGGCGCCCAAGAGGCCCAGACTCTTCCTCGATGACGACAAAGAGAACGAGCGTGGCTCTTGCGAGTCGCGGCTGATGGAGTGCGGAGTGGACGACAAGGACGACTCCAGGATCATTGTCGACGACACGCAGGAGATCCTGCGGGATCTGTACGAAACTTTTACGGGAGAGTCAATCAGCGCCCAGCCCCGCCCCTCGACGCCCACGCCGCCTCGCCCAGACACGCCATTCGCCGCCCCTGCCTACTCCTGCACCCTACCTTCCACCACCACGCCCTCCCTCACTTCTACAAACAACAGTAGCAGCTCCAGTACCAATAATAACACTAGTAACTATACAAACAGCTACAGCAGCAGTATGGGTACCGGGGGCAGCAGCTACCATGACTGGGGCAGGACACAGCAACAGCAGTATGCGTGTGGCCACGCCTCGCTTTTGGGAAACGACCTGCAGTCCGTTGTGTTCCACAGCCTCATTGCTTCGCTCGAGTCGTAACGCGCGATGTGTGCTGCTGATGAAACCCAGCAGCAGCAACAGCAACAGTAGCAGCAGCAGCAGTGACAGCGGAGGTGGTTCTCCCCCCCTCACGCTGCCTGCAGTGCCATGCCAAAGAGGTGCAATCACTGGCGGGTGGCCCCCAGAAGCCGTGTGATTTCATCAAGTGTTCCCAGCTGTGATCTTACCATTATTAACGCGGAGCTCTGACTCGTCCAGTGCCTGAATGTTGCGTCACCCGCGAGCGCCCTCGGAAGAGGAGCCGCCTGGCGAGGTGGCCCGGTTCGTCTCGTAGTGTTTGCCGGTGCTGATGGTGACGGTGTAGAAGAGGACTTTCGTCTTCAGGAAGGGTAGGCAAGACTCCAGGCCGCTGCCACGCCTGAGGAGGCAGGGTGGCTGGAGCAGCACCTTCAGTAGTGTGACTTTGGTGAGCCTTCCTTGATTAATTACCTGATGAGGAAGGGAGTATCCGTGGACATTGTATATTATTACAAGATCATTCACTTGCATCATTCATCGCGAGTCGCTCTCATGACATTCATTGAACGAGATCAGTGATATATATATATATATATATATATATATATATATATATATATATATATATATATATATATATATATATATTCGCACACAGACACGTACATCATCATCGTCACATTCTTTACATGGTCATATCATCGCTGTCGTTGTCTTAATCATCACCGTCAGTAGTTCATCCTCGCCACAATTACCCTCGGCAGTTTAGTCTCAACCGAATTCTTAGTTCTCCCTTCACATTTGAGGGTTTGGCCGCTTAACTCAAATCTTATAGTCGGTGGAACGCCCGATGAAAGAGAAAATTGAAAAAAGGAAAGTTTATCTCAAGGAAATCCTTGAAGATTTTTTTTCCTACTGGAGACAAAGCCACCAGCCCTTTTCAATTCCGCTCAAGTGGAAGGGCTGTTCTAACTGAGAATTTGGAAATGCCTGCAAGTGCTCGCCTATACAGCCCCGAGGGAAGGAGGCAGAACGCAGCAGGGCCCATGACAAAATTATGCCAAGGTTAACTTTCGAAAGGCATTGTCCCCCCCCCTCCCTATCTTCACTGTCGGCATTACATTCCCTCTTCCAAAGTAACTCGAAGCAACTACATCAGTGAAAAGTATATATATGTATTGTTCTAATTTAATTGATATTACAAAGATGTTGAAGCTTCGAGAGCAGACCGCCTCCCCCCCCCTCTCCCCTCCCCGTCGTGTAACTTTCACCCCCCCCCCCCTCCCCGACAAAGCCTCTTCCCTTACGGTCTCTTGGGCTTCACTTGCGGGCCGTCAACAGGCATTCGGTTCGTCTAGTCTTCAGTCTATCCGTGGAAGTCGGAAGTTGCTTTCTTGACGGCGGTATCCAGCAGACTTGGTTATAAATGAACGTAAAAGGGAAAAACGTGCAAATGCGAGATTTCGAAACAAAAAAGGTGATGTCAGAAATCTTTGGGTCTCGCTGTATTCACCTAACGTTTTTTTGTCTGTCGACTTCTGTAATATATTATTTTGTCTTTCTTTGTATATATGAATGTGCATATGTATATGTAACTTAAGCAATGCTTTTTTCAGTTTCGTTTCTGATCACAATGACTTCAACTTTGTTTCTGTATTTTTGTATGTTTGTTTTTTATCGAAAGGTTGTTTGTCCTTGGTTAT
>NC_051421.1:19766651-19769151 GCF_015228065.2 Penaeus monodon | reverse complement strand
TATGATGTCTTTGTATTCAAGAATTACAGTCTTTCATATCCCGCAGATCGAAGAACGCTGGGCAATAAGGATGGACATCGTTATGACCAGAATTCAGCTCTGTAATCTCAAATACCTTCTCGTGACATCTCTGTCGGTCTGTTTCCTAGAACTTTTGATAACGTGTGATTATCTGTTACATGCAGATATCACTACTCATCTAGAGGGTAACTCTTACTCACCATCAAGGTCTCGGAACCTCCCCGCCAAGGACTTCAGTCTCAGCGAAGGACTTCTCTTTTTCGCGAATCGGTTCCCAAAATAAACGTGGTCCCAAACAACGTATCTCATAGTTCGTCGTCTCTGAGGTCTTTGTTCCTTTCTGTTTTTTGGGTTCCCCCAGGAATCTCCTGTTCCAGGCTTGGTCTACATTCTGGTCAGTGTATTAAGAGCTCCCAGATCTGTCACCTGTACATATGTCATGTCGTTGCTCCTTGCTCTGCTCATGCCCAGAAACATCCTTTCTGACAGTGCCATGAAAACAGCGATATTTAGCTTCTTGTCGTGATAAATAGGTTCAGTCGGTACGTTCCACACTACCTTTATTTCGACGCACCCTCATTTCGGCTCTTTTGATTGCAATTCCATATTTTTTTATCTGTCTTCGAGACTGTTTTCTGGGCATTTTCGTGTTAGGTAGCCAACATTCTTCCCTGCGCCAATATATTCAACAGTGGTTCTTTCATGTTAGAAGGCTCAGCCATACTGTTTTCATAGCTTTCGACGGCAAATAAGAATTCGATGATGTCTTATGGGCAATCTTTTGCCCATAAGTGGGAAAACTCCTTCGAGACTTTTGTGAAGCGACTCAGCTGGGCTTTGTACATAAGGCTTGATCAACAGAGTAGATGCGATGCATAGTAAGCTTTTGGTCGATATATATATGTGTGTGTGTGTTGTGTGTGTGTGTGTGTGTGTGTGTGTGTGTGTGTGTGTGTGTGTGTGTGTGTGTGTGTGTGTGTGTGTGTGTGTATATGTATGTATGTGTGTGTGTGTGTGTGTATGTATATATATATATATATATATATATATATATATATATATATATATATATATACGGATGTATTAGGAAGTTCAAGAATACGTCATTATATGCCAGGTATGGCGATGGCGTAGACACGTATTACAAGAGAGAGTAATTGAAAGGGTGAGCTTAGTCTTGACCTTGAAGGAGTTACCGCGAGTTACGCGTTTGGGCCACATGGCTGGGTGTACCCACGCACCACAGTTAACCTGCGTTAAAAAAGGTATCAGGCTGATTGCACTGCCTGGCCGTCTCAAGGTCGAGTGGAAGTCAGTTATGAAATCGTCACATACTCTGGTTTTACCTAATCACAACATTTAGCAACAAAGTGTTAGCCCCATACTCTTCAGTATCCTGCGATTTCCCTGGACCGTTGAAGCTGATTATCGTTAAAAGAGGCTGAAATCAGAGGCGTAGAGCCTGGAGGAGTCAGAATGCCAAAGCGAGTAGCGGCAAAGGTGTCGGAGGATTGGTGCCTATACTGAGGGAGGCCATTCAGTGAGTCAATGGGAAATGTAAACGATAGGCAGCTTGATGAAAACATTGTGTAGTCGGACTACAGGGCCTGAAATCCCTGTGTGTCAACACAACCTGTTGACAAAACTTCGCCTGCTGAGCTGATGATACAGAATGCAGAAAGTAATGATAAAGAGAGGATAATAAAGCGACAATAGCGAGAGAAATGATCATCGTGGAGCGATACTATAGTATTGTAATGGCCTTATCACGGTTATTCAAATTCTCGATAATCGTATATTGGACACGTGATAATGAAAATAAATAAGATAAAGCCTGTCACTTCTACTGTGATATTAGTCACCATAAAAGATGGACTTGGCATCATAATTATAAATGGATATCCCAGTTCCATTTTCATATAGTTTCCGGAAGAAACTTTCAAAAGGTGCCTGTCCACACCCAGTATAGGGCATCTTTTAAGTGTAAAGAATAAAAGAAATGAACATCGATCTTGTATTATTCATATTAACTGTCGCGAATGGTATGACTACGATTTCCGAAACCAGAATAACATTTTCCAAATAACTATGTTCCTTAAAGAAAATAACCAAATGCTTCTAATGCAGGATTTTATATAAAAGGCCCAACCTTTGGCGTTTCTTACATCTGGGTGAAATCCAGAAAATTGTTGGAAAAATTGTCAGCTGACCAGGGCTATCCCCTTGTGGAACTTATCTGTTAATGAACAAAAGTAACATCTAGCAGCTATGGTTATATATTCAATCTACAGATGGCATGATATAATTATTTTTTAAACATTAACTCTATGAAGCTGAACCAGATGGAAAGTGCACTGAACTCTGAAACCCAATAAGGACCAAATAGCTCAGGTTTAATTTTGTAGTTTCAGTGCCAAGTGTCCAGGATTTTGTTCCCTGGACTGATCTGATATGTAATAGTGATACCAAAAAAAATGTT
>NC_051421.1:19749151-19761651 GCF_015228065.2 Penaeus monodon | reverse complement strand
CGTATTTTTGTTTAAAATAGTTTCCCTGGCACTGCAAACCCCTTTTAGTGCGCCGAGCGTTGAAAACTTCCCCCTTTCAGTTCTGCATGGCGATTTTCATAACCTTCTGACATACATGTTTTTTCCCTTCATCTAAGGAGATTAAAAAATTCCTGATCCTTTTTTTTTGCAAATTCCCGGGCCCCTCCTGCTTTTCCCTTTCCCCATGCCCTACTCCCACTCTTCCTTTTTGTCCTTATCACTAATACTGTAGTGATCTGAAAAATTTTTGGGGGGTTTGGTTACCCCTTTTTTGTGGAGGCCATCTCTTGGGCCAAGCACCCTCTAAAAGGAAAAGGCTGGTCAAAAAACCCCTTTTCCCTTTTAAAAAATTATTGTTATAACTGTTTTTATTGATTTTTTGGGGGGGCCCTTAGGTGTTAGTTTTTAATGTCCTTAATTGTTTTTTTTCTGTGGTCTGATTTCTGTGTTTTAGTTCATGTTTTTAAACCCTTTTTTCGGTACGTTTTTTTAAAAATTTTTATTTGTGTCATATTTATTTTTATTTTTAAAATTTTGAATTTTGTTATTGAAAAACCAGAAAAAAAAATTTCTATCAAGTAAGTAGCAAATTAAAAAAATAGAAAAAACAGACCCAAATGAAAAAGCGTCCCCCCATGTTTGTTTTTTTTCGCCCCCCTCCCGTTTTTGGTTTGGGGGGCCCAGATTAATCGAATAGGCCGTGGGGTTAACGTTTGGGATCGGGGGTCGCCCCCCTTTTTTTTTTTTTCGAGTGCAAACCCACCGACCCAAAAATTTAAATTAGAGTGATTGTTTTGGGCCACAAAAACCAAAGGCAATAATATATAAAAAGCCCTTTCCCCAATGTTTATATGAACTTTAAATTTATTTTGTTTGGACCGCCCTTATTTTTTTTATTTTGTGCCGTATTTTATGTTTCTTTTCCCTAGCATCTTTTAATGTTATTTTTTTTATTTTTGTGTTCAGTTTCTTTTTTTATTTTGTTTTTCTTTTTTTAGTTTCGGTTTTTAACTTTCTTTAAATTTTTTTTTTAAATTTCCCAGCTTTTTTAGTTTTTTTTTTTGGTCCTTTTCTTGGGTTTTTTTTTATTATTTATTTTTTTTTTGGTTTCGGTTTCTTTTTTTAAAATAAAGGGTAGACATTCTACCTTTTTTTTTCGGCCTACCAAAAACCCGCCTTTTAAATTTATTCTTTTTTTGTTAGCATTACATTTTTTTTAAAAATGGATCAGCCCTTTTATCCTCTCAAAATCACTAAAAAACCCAAAAAATTTGGTGGCAGCTGGGGATTGCAGTTTTTTTTTACGTTTTTTTGAGGGTTTCCCAGAGTCCATTTTTTTAGTTTTGTAATTTTTTTTTTTTTTCTTTTTGAAACCCGGGTTTTAGTTACTGGGTAAACAAATTTTTGGTTTAACTTTTTTTTTTATTCTGTTTTCTTTTTGTTTGGGGTTTAAATTGTTTTATTGTTTTTATTTTTTTAAAATCCTAGTTTTATTGTCCTTTATTTTATTGGTTTTATGTTTTGTAACCCGTTTGTTTTATCGTTTTTTTAATGTTTGTTTTTATAGTTTCTCTTTTTTTTGGAAAATTTTTTCCCCAAAAGGACAGTAATTTTTTTTAAGGGTTTTATATCAATCCCTTTTTATTTTTTATAATAGGGGCCTTTCATGTTTTTAAACAAAATTTTTCAGAAGGGGGTTTTCCTTTGCAGTACGTTTCGGCAAAGGTTTAGGGTCTGGGGATGCGGGGCACCGTAGTGATCGGGGTTTGTTTTCCCAAACCGTTATTTTTCAAAACACCCTTCACGATGGGCGAACATGGGGATGGCCTCATTAAAAGGGAAAAAGGGACTGTGGGTAAAAAACCCGAAATTTCTTCGAGACCCGTTTTTTGAACCAGACGTTAAAAGGAGCAGGGGCGCAAAAATCCCACCCCTAAACCCTGAAGGATCAATGCATCCCCTTTTTAAAAACAGTTAGGGCGACAGTTTGGGTGAATTGCGTCCCGAGGTCAAGGAGATTGGTGCCCAGAAAAAACCCAAACCTGGGGATGAGGGGTGCTACCCTTCGAGACTTTGGGTTAACCCGCCATTTTATTTTACGATCCAGCCCTGGGTTTATTACTGAACCATGCAGTCTGAAACGGAAAAAGATACTGTGATAGAGGGGCCAAGATAGGCCCGGTTGAGTACGCAACTGTGATCCAGCCTAACCAAAGCCCTACCCCGAGACGTACTCCACATATGCGGATCAATCTGTTTGCCTCATTTCCCCAGACCGTGAACCTTCACCGTGTTTGTCCCCTGAAACAGGGCCCGCTTTCCCTTTGTTTGAAAAAAAAAACCCCAAGCAGCAGTTTGTTTTCCCAAAAGGAACAATAAAGGGGGGACCACTGGATTCGCCAGATTAAACTGCATTTTTCGGGTTTGATGGTGAAAGAATCCGTTGTTTGAAAGAATACACTGCGAGGAGATGCAAAAAGGGGTTTTATCAACTCCCCCTTGTTGGGAATGATCCCAAGGGGGGGACCCGGGTTTGCTCAGGCCCTTAGATACAAGTTCTGCGGAACAACTTCCGTTTCAAAATTTTTACGCCCAGCTTTCTAAAAAAAACCCAGGGAATTCCAAAGTCCACCCGGATTTTTCTTCTTGAAAAATTTAAAGTGCTTCCTCTCAGGTTTGGGGGGTTGGGGCCTTTGGGGTCACAGATAAACCCCGAGATCTGAATTTTAAAAAAACTTTTTTTGAAAACCTTAAACCCTTTGGTTACAGGAAAAGGTTTTCAGGGAAGAGGATAGAAACTTTTATAATCCTTTTTTGGGGAATGTAGCAACACGTATATGGGGATCCGCCAAAAAGCCCGAAAAAGGGAGTTCTAGGGATGTACCCGGTTTAAAAGGGACCCAGACTACAAGGCTCAAAGATTTCAAGGTGGAAACAAGAAAATGCTGCAAGGGTTTTTTTAACAACCATACTGTGCTTTTTTACCGCCACCGAAGGGGCATTTTACCCGTGACTGCCCGGGGGGGGGGGGGGAAACCAAAGGGGGATGTTGTTTGGGGGTGTGGGGAAACTGGACATAAACGGAAAAAACTTGCCCCTTTTTCCCGATAGTCAGGGGCAGACAGCGAGCCCGGGGCGAACCTGAAAAACAACTTCTCATCGGGGTCCCAAAGAACTGCTCCCCAAATCTAGACAACTGGGAGGGCCCATTATTCATCTACAAGTGAAGGTTTCAAGTTAAGGTGCCTGATAACCAGGGAAAGGAAAAACCCTGCTGAAAGCATTTTCCCCACACGGTAAAAACTTCCCCTTTTAAAACCCTTTCTGTAAAAACCCAAAAATAAGGGAAGGGTTTTTGGGGTGTCTGGAACCAAATTTGATGTACAGGGGAGTGTGAGTCCGAAACCACTTATCTGAGGGAAAATCATTCGCTCATCGGGGTTTTTGTTGTTTAAGGAATCTGTTTTCCCGGGGATTTGTTGATTGGATGGGCATGTTAGGGCGTTATAGTTATGTGCTCTTCACAAGAATACCCACCACAGAAAATTCTTGCCCATTTTACGGGGTTAGATTTCCATTTAAATTTTACAGACTGCCCCCAGTCTCGAAATAACCCGTTGTAAATGCGGGAAAGACCCGAAAATGGGAAAAGGGCAAAAAAATGTAACCCCCAAAACTCGAGTTTGGGTCATCAGTCACCCTTCAGCCAAAAACGGGTCACTTCCTTTTCTTTCAAAAATACCTCCTAGGTTAGAAAAAACACAAACAATTTTGGTTTTAGCCTTCTAATGGGTGCTTTGGGTTTTGCCCAAAAGGGGTGGTTTTTCCGCTAATGGGAAAAATTCCTTTTCTGGGTATTTAAAACCAGTATAAGCCCCTTAGGTTAAAGGGAGGAAATTGCTTGCAGACCTACCGATGTGAAGTCGAACCCTTTTATAACACCAACACCTGAAACCACTGCAAAAAGATACTGCAGGTAAATCTGGTGGCTCCCCCTGTGTCCAGTCCGTTGGATGCTGAGCTGCTGCTGCCGCCGCCCTTACCTGTGTCCTTTCCGTTGGTGCTGATGCTGCGGGTGCCCCCGCCTTAAACCCGTTTTCCAGGGCCTTGGGTGCGAAGCTGCTTTCCGCCCCCGCCCCCCCTTACCTGAAACCCCCCCGTCGGATTTCTGATGCTGCTGCCGCCCCCCCCGCCCCTTTCCTGTGGCCAAAATACCTGCATAGAAGAGGTCGTTTAACCCCGATTTTGACTTTGATGAAGATGGCTTTTTATTTTCAACATGGGCCCAAAAGGATTTTTTGGTTTTCAGCGAAGGGCGAGTTCCAAATTTTTTTTGGCTAAAAAATTTTTACCCTTTTCCCCGTGGATGTATTTTTTACCCCCCCCTTCCCGAGTTTTAGGGAAAAAATTCTAATTTCATTTAAAAACCCAAAAAATGGGAGCCATGACGGGGTTTTTAAAGCGTGAAGGGGGAACCCCCCGGTGATGGGTTTTTACGGGGACCAGCACTTACAAACCTCTTAGTCCCTTTTTGTAAAATTAAACCCCAAAAGAATTGCCATGCTTTTGATCATTTTTTGGATCCTGGGGGAAAACAAATTTTTTGAGATCTCTTTTATAAATTTCTGGACTTTTCATGCCCGAAACTATTGGGAAACCCAAAAAAGGACGATTCCTGGGGTTACCCACAGAATACGAACAGGTGAGGCCTTACCCACTGTTTCGGGGGCAGTGGAGGTTACCACAAACGGCCCCATTGACTATTCGTGAACAGTGTGAGCAATGGCCAAGGCTGGTGTTTTTTGGGAAACCCCCCACAAGTCCCTTTTCTTTCAAACCCGTGGGGTTTTCGTTCCCTAAGAAGGATGGGACAATAAGGTTTTTTTGTTTGATTTCCGTACTATAAACGCAAAAAAACAAAAGGCTACTCTTTTTCCCTTACCCCAGATAAAAACCCGGGTTTTTGTGACTTGCACCGAGCTGCATTTTTAAACCCCATTGGATGCTCGTTTTTGGTCTGGGCTATCCCTGGAACCTCCCAAATCGACCTAAGACAGCATTTTGTGATGGGGCTCGTGTTTTTGGCCGTTTTTGACGAAAGCCATTTTTGGTTTTTTAAGACCGCCCCACAAACCTTTTTGAGAAAAATTAAAAAAATATTGTTTCCGTCTTAGGGCGGGCCCCACCGCTCTTACTTGGATGATGTTGGGTTTTTTTTAAGGGAGGAGTAAAAGAGGGGCACCCCGGACATTTACAAGAGACTCTTGGGAAATTTTTAATGAGCTGGGTTTTCGGTTTTAAAACCCCGCAAAATGCGGAGATTAAACCGTAAAAAAAAATTTAAAAAACTTGGCTTTGAAATGTCAGCTGAAGGGAAACCGTCCCCCAACCCAAAAAGCTAACTGCTATAGCAGAAAGAGCCGCCCGAAAGATGTCCAGGAGTGCGCCCGGGTTCCCTTTGGGGCTCAAAGGGTTTTTTCCCTCGGCATATAAATGGGTTCGCAAGGTTTTGCAGGTCCTTTGGGCTTATTTACAAGGGAAGAACAGCAAGTTTATTTTAAATGAGGAATGCCAACAGTCTTTTTTAAAGCCTGAAGTCGGCCCTTTGGTTTTCTGCCCCTAAACCCCGCAAAAAACCCCAATTTTTAATAAACCCTTTTAGGTCCAAATTTTGACGCCTCAAAAATAGCCCAAATTTGGGGCATGTTTTTATGCAGCGTGATGCCGAAAGGGACCCCTCATGCTGTAGATATTTTTTCCAAAAAAAAAAATGGCCCGAGGGCCCCGCTACGTGCCACTGACAGTGAGGCACTTGGGTGTTGTTGAGGCAGTAAGGGGCCTTTGACCCCCTCGTTTATGGAAAAGAAAAAATTTACGGTGGAAAACCGATCACCGCCCTCTGGTTTATGTGTTTACCAGGAAGACCAAAAGTCCAAGGATGTCTCGATGGTGTATTGACCTTTCAACCCTTTTAACTTTTTATTCTCTATAAGAAAGGAGCTTAAACCATTTCCTGATATGATATCAAGAGCTTAAACTGCTGTGGTTGCGGGCCCAGAGATACTGGAAAAATAAAGACCCCCTGGTTTTTTTCGTTGGGAGAACAGCCCAAAAAAACCCTTTCCTGGGCACAGCTAGTTGGGGTACCTCCCATGGTGGATTAGTTCCAATGCCCAAAAATTTTCCAGCATCCTTAGCTGAATTTTTAAGTTGGGAAAAAAGGGGCTTTTACCCCTCTGCAGGACTCAGGTGACCGGATTTTCGCAGGGTTGTGGGGCCCTCGCCATTTTAGAGAATCAGCATTTTCGGCTGTCCCATGCCTCACCCCCGTCCCGCACATCCCGGTATTTCAGAACATTTAATAAAGCCAAAACAAAGTTCTATTTCCCAATATGCTCTCTTTTTCTAAACATTTTTTTAAAAACCTTTTTCCCAGACTGCCCCGAGAAAAAGGTGCTCCCGCAAAAAAAACACCACTAGTGCGCCCCCGAAGTTTCCCGTCCTCTTTAAAGGGTTTTTCCCCCCAAACCCGATTCAAATTTCCACAGACAAAAAAGGAAAATTTATACCTTAGGATAGTTGACCATTTTTCCCGTTACGTGGAGTTAAAACCTCTGCGTTTATAAAACGAGCTTAAAAATATTTCCCTGCATTCATTGACAGTTTTTTTTCACAGTGTATGGGGAAACCCCTAGAGTTTCAGACAGATGGGGGGGCAGAGTTTAATAAACAACCTCTTGGCCTTTTTGTTTTTCCGGAACTCCAAACAAAAAATTTTAAACTGACCCTACCCACAAACCTCAAGCAAATGGGAAAGGTAAAAGAACCAAAAAGAGTGGTTTAAAAGGGAAACTTTGATTGCTCTATGTGGGCCAGGCTGCATTTCTGGGATGATGCCTTTTCCCCAGGTGAGGTTTTTTCTAAATACCTCTATACCCGCTCTGTAAAGGGCCAGCCATTACATTTGTTCCAGGGGACCCAAACGATAAAGCCCATAGGACTGACTATGAAACCGGTCTACGAAAGATGCCCCACCAAATTTTTCTTGCGGCACAGAAGCAGTTAGCCTGGACTGGGTGCCCCAGGGAAACAGCAGGAAAACTCGAATGGGTTTTGGGCCAGGGTTTTACGATCGGAAAAGGGCAGGAAGCATCTTCTTTGAAGGGAAGGGGCATTGGTTCTCACCCAAAAGGGAACAGGGGATCAAATACGTTGGCGCCCCCTTGGAAAGGCCCCGCCCGTGTTCTCAAAAAATTAGGGTGTTTTATTTAAATAAGGAATCTGTATGGCGAAGCTCGTGAGCGAAAAGTTTTATTTCTAATTACTTTTAACCCTATTTTCCACCCCCGGAATTTCATCTGCCACATGAAAGGGGGTAGATAGGGAAACTGTTTATCTAGAACGGGGGACCCCCTTGCCCTTCCTTGCCTTTCTTTCCTGTTCAGCCCAGCAGGGGGTTCAGTGCAATACCTTCCAAAAAGGGAAAGGGTGCCAGAACCGGGGCCCAATCCCCCCCGAACCGGTCAGTGGTCACGTTGCATGGACCAAAACCCCAGTGCTCAAATGATAGTGGACTATGGCTATATTGAAAATTTTTTGTCTTATATAAAGTATTTTTGCTAATGTTTCGACACGTTTTCAATTTTCAAAAACCTAGTAGCTGGTGTTCTATGCTGATACCAAAAGGAAGTCGAAACCCATTACGTTACTTGTACTTTTTATTTTTTTTGTCTCTTTTTTGGTGAATGGCTTTTTTGGTGAATGGCTTTTTTGGTGAATGGCCCTTTTAAAGGTGAATGGGGGGTTTTAGGTGAAAGGCTTTTTTTGGGGAATGGCTTTTATGGTAAGGCTTTTATGGGAAGGCTTTTATGGTGAATGGCTTTTTTGGTGAATGGCTTTTTGGTGAATGGCTTTTTTGGTGAATGGGTTTTAAGGTGAAATTGGGTTTCCCATTTTGAGCATGAATGTTGTCTTTTTCCCCCTTGTCGATTTCCCGGGAGAACATTTTTACGGACTTTGAAAAATGGGATTTCCCCTTTTTAATAGTTATGGCCTGTTTTTTCGTGTCCCTTAAACTGCACCCCAAAATTTTTTAGATCCTGTCCTGTCCTGTTAGAGTGTTGGTGCTGTATGTACTGTTTTTGGGGTTTTGAGACCGGCGCTTGTTTGTTCCCAGTCCTCCGCTGCCGGGGTGGGGCCCGTTTGCATCGTGTTTTAAATTTCGCCCGGGGACCTTAGGTCAAAAAGGGGGGGCTTTTTACAATACGAAAGGGGCTTTTTACGGGAGGTTCCTCGTAAAATTTAAAGTTTGCGGGAGCTTCGGACTCCCGTTCCCCGGGGGGGTTTTTTAGTGATCTGAACAATTTTAAGTGGGGTTTAAACCCCCCTTTTGGGGGAGCGCCATTCTTTTTTTGGCCAAGCACCCCTCTCCAAAAGGGAAAGGGTGGCTCGAAAATACCCTTTCCTTTAAAAATTATTTTTTTTAAAAACTGTTTTATTGGGGTTTTTTGTTGGCTTTAGGTTTTTTTAGTTTTTTTTTTTTTCCTTAATTTTTTTTATTTCTGTGTGTCTGGGATTTTTTGTGTTTTTTGTTTTAGGGGTTTTTAAAACCCTTTGTGTATCGTATTTTTAAAAATTTTTTTTGTGTTTATATTTTTGTTTTTTGTACAATTTTTAGATTTTTTTTATTGTAACCCGCAAAAAAAAATTCTATCAGAGTAATGTAGCAAATTTAAAAAATAGTAAAAACCGAACCAAATGATTAAACGTCCGCCATTTTTTTTTTTTTCGCCCGGGTCCCGACTTTTGTCTGGCGGGATAAATCGAATAGGCCCTGGGGTTTAAAGCTGGGGCTCTGGGATCGCCCCCCTCTCTTTTTTTTTCGAAACTGGGAAGACCCCCCCGAGCCAAAAGTTTTAAATTTGAGTGATTTTTTTTATGGGCCCCAGAAACCAAAGGGAATAATATATAAGGAAGACGTTGCAAATTTTTTATTGGGACTTTGAATTTATTTTTCCCGGACCGTCAGTTTTATTTTATTTTTTTAGCCGTTTTTTTATGTTTCGTTTTTCCCAGCACTTTTAATGTTTTTATTTTATGTTGGGCCTCAGTTTCTTTTATTATTTTTTGTTCTTGTTTTTTGTTTTGGTTTTTTAAATTTTCATTAGTTTGTTTTTAAAACCCAGCTTTTTATAGTTTTTTTTTTTCCGTTCTTTTGTGGTTTTATTAGTTTATATTTTTTTTTGTTTCGGGGTTTTTTTGTTTTAAATAAATTTTAACATTCTACCTTTGTTTTTTTTTGGCCCCACCACAAACCTGCCATTTTTTTATTCAATTTTTTTTTTTTGCATTACATTTTTTTTAAAGAATGGATCAGACCTTACCCCTCAAAAACACTACAATACCACTGCTACTGTAACCCAAATTAAATTTAAAAAATATCATTATTTTTACTACATTGTTACCTTAAAAATTTTGAATAAATACCATTATTAATACTTGTTGTTTTCAAACGTTGTTGTATTTTTTAAAACTTCTTTTCCCTTTAAAATTTCAACTAATACCAAAAATTTTTAAAACTAACCCCCTTCTGAAAAATAAAGGGGAAATCCCTTTCTTTAAAAAACAAATAACTGGGCTTTTTTCCACCTTTCGCTTTGTGAAAATGATACGGTTTTTGGGTCCATGGTCCATTTATTTTCCGTGAATTAAGTTGGAAAAAAATTTTTTTAAATTTTCGCTGCCCCCAGGGGTTCCTTTTCCTACTTTCCCCTACCCCCTCCAGGTCACGGCTACACAGCCAAAAAAAGGGGGTTATCATAAATTTTTGGGTATTTTTCCCTTTTTTCTGTAATGGCCTTGCGTAATTCCTTAACATTTTCTTTAAAATGTCCCCTTTTCCGGGTTTTTTATTTCCCGGTTTTCCCAAAGCTTTCTCCCGGTTTTTTAAACAGGGGCGGTTGGTTTGGATACCTTTCCCCCCCTCATTGTGGGGGTTTTTTTGTTTGCAGATAGTGGTTTGTCCCCTCTCCTCTCTCTCTCCCTTTTCTCTCTCTCTTCTCTTCCTCTCTCTCCTTCTCTCTTCTCTCTCTGTGCTTAAAATTTTATATAATATTATATATATATATATATTAAAACACTCCCCATCTACATATATTTATGTGTTTATGTATATACCCTGTGGTGTATTTTAAAATATTTTTTAAAAATTTTTTTAAAATATATAAATATAAATATAATATATATGTTTTTATATATAATTTTATATTATATATATGTGGGGTAATAATTTTATGTGTGTATAATATATATTATAATATATACATATATATATATATTATATAAAATATATAAATATATATATAAATATTATGAATAAAAAGTGTGGTGTGCACACCCCACACACACCCCCACACACACAAACCCACACACACCACACACCCACCCACACACCACACACACACACACACACACACACACACACACACACAAATATATATATATATATATATATATATATATATTATATATATATACTATATAATAATATTATATATATAATATATATATATATATATATATGATGTATATATATATATATATATATAAATAAATATATATGTATACATATATATATATACATATATATATATATATATATATATATATATATATATATATATATATCGATATATAGATAAATAGATAGATAGATAGATAGACAGATAGATAGACAGATAGATAGACAGATAGATAGATAAATAAATAAATAATTATATATATATATATATATATATGGGGCCGCGGTGGCCGAATGGTTAGAGCGTCGGACTGTCACGACGGCAATCTGAGTTCAAGGGTTCGAGTCACCGGCCGGCGCGTTGTTCCCTTGGGCAATGAACTTCACCTCGATTGCCTACCTAGCCACTGGGTGGCCAAGCCAGCCCAAGTCAGCGCTGGTCCCAAGCCCGGATAAAATAGAGAGAATGATTACCTAAAAAGGTACCACCGGCACTCTCCGTGGAAAGGAACTGGGGACCCTACCACGTACTCACTCCAAGAGCATAACAACATGAAAACTACAATTAAGTATCATGCTGTGACCACGGCGGCTCAGACATGAACTTTATATGTATGAATTTTATATGTTAAAAGAAGAATATTATGAATTTATGAATTTTATATGTTAAAAGAAGAATATATATATATATATATATATATATATATATATATATATATATGTATATATATATATATATATACATATATACATATATATATATATATAATATATATATATATACATATATATATATATATATATTATATATATATATAGGCTTTATATATATGATATATATAATATATATATATATATATATATTATTTTATTTATAGTTTATAATATTTATAAAATTATAATTATTATAATTATTGCAAAATAGAGATCTCCTAATACATCATACATCATAATAATACTACATACATACTCATACATACTAAAACATACTCATCATACTACATACATACATACATACATACATCATCCTACATCATACATACACTACTACATACATCATACCCCTATATGTGTAGTGTGTATTGCATTTATATTATATATTATTTATCTATTTATATATTATATAATTTTTGTCTTTAAAATTGTAGGCAAATTTAAACCTATTAATTTGCTGTTGTAAAATTATCCTTTGGGTTTGCGTCCCCTTTTAGAAAAAACCCCATGGTGTTAGTTCCGTTTAATCCTTAAAAAAATTTGAGATTTTGAAACTACAATCCTTCTTTTTTCTGCCATTATTTTTTCATTATTAATATCATTGTTTTTTGCTGTTGTTGCGTTGTTGCGTCTTTTTTTTCTTTGCTATTTCCAAAAAATAACTTCAAAATAATTTGTTAAAAGTACCGGTATTTGGTTAAGATGCAATGCAACGGTGGCTCTTTGGATAAAAAAACTTACTCTTGCATGTAATCCCATGGGTTTACTTTTTATTTGCATAATTATTCAAAAGCTACACTCTGTTATTAATACGGTTATCAATAGGAAACCCCGTTTGAGAAAAGTACATTCATTGTGTTTTTTCAAGTGACCGGGAAGATCAAATTTTTTGTGTTGTGTTTTTTTCGCAGGTCTTTTAATGGAATAAAATCACTTGTAATTATGTATGTTTATCTTCACAAAATTTTCTTTGTTTTTCCCCTTTTCTGTGTGTTAATTTCCCCTTTTTACTCTAAGATAAAATAACGTATCTAAAGGGAAAAAAACATTTTTATTATTAAGTGTTTTTCGTAATACTAAATCGGTGGATGGATTCCAACAAAAACTCTTACAGGGTTTTCCAAACTTATTCAAACCGCGGGCTTTCCCACAGCCGGGGGATGCTCAACAGTTTTTCTGCGGGTGATGCTCGTTGCGTCATGGCAAAGGAAAATTCTTTGGGGTCGTTCTGTTAGACGCTGATTTT
>NC_051421.1:19714151-19739151 GCF_015228065.2 Penaeus monodon | reverse complement strand
ACCTTGTTTAAACACAGCAGCAATAAATACAAAGTCTGGTGCTAAAGAGCTAACCTAGAACCGGGGGCCTCTCGTAACGCTGACATTATGCTCCCTGAGTTCGATAATAGTTTGAACTAAGTAAAACCTGTAATTACAGACCCTTTGGAATTCTAGTGCTTTGCCTGCACCTTTCAGTGCTCTTGATTGTGCAGGTGACACAGGCTTACCAGTAGTGTAGTCAGCAGCCCACTCAACCCGCAGCTCTCTTCTACACTATGTGTAAGCCCATGTGGGCTTTGACCCTGTAGGAGGCCCAGTATTATGAGGCGTCTTTTGGGCGCACTTTTTCTTTTATTCTATTTTTCCCCTTAATGTGACCTTCCTGAGCCTACCGGAGTTCCTTGAACTCCCGTATTCGCTTGGGGGTGGGCAGTGAATTACCGTCCTTCGGTAATTAGGAAAGTTCGGCGGTAAGGAAGTGTCCTCCACATAACTCGATCCCTATTTGGGTACTGAGAGCAACCAGGCTGGGGGTAGAAAAATGAAATCCCTACTAATGACAAACTTAGAAGAACACTTTTCAAAATCCCCACCGAGAATGCAAGGTCCTTGATGGTCAAGTGGACGGCGATTTTGATTTTGTCAAAAAATTGCGAGATGGAAGCCTCCTTTGTTAAAGTACAATATAACTCCCAGATTAAAGATTTACTAAGTGACGTAAATTATGATTTTGGAGTTAAAGTAAACTATTTCCATGCC
This sequence comes from Penaeus monodon, assembly GCF_015228065.2. Lineage (NCBI taxonomy): Eukaryota > Metazoa > Arthropoda > Malacostraca > Decapoda > Penaeidae > Penaeus > Penaeus monodon. The sequence continues at coordinate 19,738,410 of NC_051421.1, read as the reverse complement.
CAAATACCTGTAGGGAGTAATCTTTCACAGGGATTTGAGGAGAGGAAGGAGAGAAAATTATCGAGAGCATGAAGGAACCAAGACGTAGTGGACCATTCATTGTATGACCAAGAAGGATGGGAATGGGCGAGCGAAAACTGAATATGTAAATGTCGGATATGAACGTGTCCAAACTAAGACCTTACATCCCAAAGCCAATGCATTGTTAAAGATGCCAAAAATTCGAACACACCTCATTAAGATGTATTGATAAAGACTCAAATAAATTTGTTTGGCATAAATATCCTGAAGCCCATGTCACCATCACCTGTACTAGTCAGCTTTCTAAATGTGCTAACTGTGGAGGTCCCCATCAGACAGGATCTGCTGAGTGCAGCATCCTGAAGAAGGAGACTGAGACTTAGCATATATGAGGAAACATGAAGTTAGTTATCTGAAGCTAAGAGGAAAGTGGAAAGTTTGACACACAACCCGTATCCCAAATGCTGCAAGCAGAAAACTAACATCACCCTATGCAAGAATGTCAGTCATCAGCTTGCAGCTAAGGATCAAAAAATTGCCAAACTCAAACAAACGGTTAAAGGACTAAATATTAAAGTTTATCAATTGACTAAATTGGTCGATCAAATGACTGCATCAACCCAGCATAAACATCCTAAGGAGGCTGATACCGAATCACAATCCGGATCGCACCTCCCCGTCCGGGCAACTCCTGTGAGGACTTCGCCTGGCTCTCGATCGGTTTCTCGAGAGAGAAGCAGGACATGGAGGCTTCTGTCTCCAAACCATCTCGAGAGAGGTCCCAGGGAAGTGAGGGAGAGGAGACGCCTCCCTCCCATAAAAAGAAAATTAAAACTGGCAGACAAGGCACTTCCAAACCCCATAAAACGTAATCTTCGCGTCGACCATTATACAATGGAACTGTGGAAGACTTAGACCTAAAGTAAATGACCTTAAATTATTAGCCTCGTCCTATGCTCCTGATATTATAGTTCTCCAAGAAACGCCTTAACACACCTCGTCTCTGACGAGGTCGTTTCGCTGAGGAACTACCTTTATTCGGAGGATCGTGAGGGTAGGGGTGGAGGCGGAGTTGCCATGTACATCCACCAAAGCCTCTCTTTTACTGAAGTGACTATCGAGTTTGTCGCATGCAAAGTAAAAATTAATGGCACGCACCTGACTATATGTTCAGTTTATTATTATTGATGAGCTCATTGCTCTTCAGGATAGTCTGCCACAAAATAAAGTAATTTTAGGTGATTTTAATGCTCATCATACGTTATGGGGTTCTCTGCGGGTGGAGGGTAAAGGTGAACAAGTAGTTAAATTGATTAATGAGTCTGATCTGGTCCTTCTGAACGATGGTAGTCCGACGCGGGTGGACGATAATACCGGTAATTTGAGCTTTATTGACATATCACTGGTCTCTTCATCAACAGCAGCCAAGTGCCTGTGGCACACCATTGACGACTCATTGAGAAGCAATCATCTTCCTATTTTTATTGAATATTCATGCGACACTATAATGGTCTCTAATTTGAATTACACTAAATCAACCACTATATTATCTGGCAGGTCCAGAGGAAAACTCAGTATCTGTTTCTCAGCTTTATTGAAGGAACAGACACATAGATTAGAATGGATCTTGACGCGGTAGACGTGGCGGAGGCGGCGTCAGCTCCTACTATGAACTACAGATGATAAGCTTTCCTTATACTTCCTGAATTCGGATGTAAGAGTGTCGTCATCCACAACTCTGAAAAGTACGTGAGCAATATTGCCAACAAAATTTAATAATCCTCGCCGGGCCCTACCTGTAGGATTGAGAGGCCCTACTAAAGAATTCAACTCTGCAATTGTCGATGATAAGATACGATTGAATAGGCGAATGTCATGTGCATCAAGAGAAGGATCTATGGTAAGGTTGTCACAAAGAGAAATTAACTGGTCCGTGTGGTATAGCATTAGCTTGGATGCGTTGCGGAGTGGCAATAGCGAGAACCAGGCCTCCACATGGCTTGTTATAGGGAAAACCTTCCCAAGGCCCTCAATCATAGCCCCAGGTGCGTCCTTCACGTTATGCGGTAGGCGATGCAAGTCTCCTCCCATGAGGAGTGCCACAAAAGAATATGGACGACAGCATCCTGGAAGGGAGAGCCAGATATCACTCACCACTCGCATAAAGAGTATATCACAATACCAGTTACAAGAGAAAAGTAATAAGATGATAATGGTCTGTCCTAGAATGAGCGGTGCAGGTAATAGCATGCAATCGCAACTAATTATAGAGATAGAAACAAAACTCTACGGGAGTAACACATATACCTGACGAACTCGCTAACTCTCGAGGACTAGTGCAAGTATCAAAGCAAGGATGACCAATGAGAGGACAATCATGATTCCTGACACTGATAATACTGATCAGCCAGCTTCAGGACGTCAAAATGGAACCACTGCACAGAGCCATCAGCAGTAGACTTGCACTCTTTCTTGTTGTTCTTTACTGCCACAACTCTGTAGGGACCCACAAATAACGGACTAAGCTTAGGCTGAATAGTAGTATGTGCATGAGTTTTCTTAAATACCAAGGAACCGACCCCGATAGATTTCGCACGAGCGATCTTATGCTGGTACTCAATTATTGTGTCACGAGACCTGGTCAGGAACGCCTTTGCTTGCCGAAACGCTCGCTGCTGACGAGAAACCAAATACTCAGCATAGTTGTCCGCATAGAGGGGATGCGGCCTCATCTCCAGGAGTTAGTATGGCAGCCGTTTGTCTTGTCCCGTGAGAAGAAAGTGCGGACTATCGCCCAGGGAAGAGTAATAGGTAGGGGTGAAGAGCGTCCCAATCGTCCTTGTTTGTCCACCAGCTGACGCAAAATGGTGAGAATGGATCTATTTAAAACCTTCCGTAATGCCATTAGCCTGTGGACGGAACGGCAAAACGTTCACCTGCATGAAATTTAGCTGCTGCGTGAGACTGGCTAACACCTGATTTACAAACTCGGTACCGTTATCCTTGCTTAAATATTGTGGACAGCCTTCATGGCAATAAATTACGTCACGAAATGCTTTTGTGACAAAAAAACGCAGCCTTTGATGGAACCGCCACCAACTCGCAATAGCGAGAAAAATTGTCCACGAACACTAGAATGTGTTTGTTGCCAGACCGTGATGTGGTGAAACCAGACAAAGTGTCACATGACACCTTCTGCCAGGGAAAATCCGGAATGTCGAACTTTAGCGCAGGCGGCCGTGATTAGGTACCCTTGTTACTAACCGCGGAAAATAAAATCGGTTACAGGTCAACAGCCCTGCCTTATGAACACCACAATGCGCTGCCTCACGGTATTCATGAACATACTTCAACACACGTGGTACTAAACTTTCCGGCACCACCAGGACCTGTCGGACGATCCGTCTGGACCCATAATACACTTCAGCTGGGATCTCCGAAATAACAGTTCCGTGTCATTAAGAAAAGATTCCTTAATCGGCAACCCTTTAAACTTGGGAACTGCCGTGCCCTTGGCTAAGGCCTGAATGATCTGGCCGTAAATTTTGTCGGCACGCTGGGCAGCATATACCTCATCTTTATTCAGCGGTTCCAAGGGAGGAACCTGTGAAGCACTATTCACAACAGCTGACGAAGGCAAGCTAAATGAAGGGGAAAATCAGCAGTGTCGTCCCACCTCAAAGATTGCGAGTTTTCGATTGGCGCACATGACAGCGTGTCAGTGGCTACATTTGTGCGGCCCTGAATATACACAAAAGTCACAACGATATCGCCCAGGATATCCTGGTAATGTGCCCTATGACCATACAGATCATTACCATTAAGCAATGTGAGCAGCATGTGGTCTGTGTGACCCATGACCCTGTACCCCAGTATAATATCGCCAACATCTCCCTATCAGTGACCGAGTAATTTTTCTCTGCACTAGTGAGAACCCTACTAACAAAGCCGATAGGACGCAGAATCCCTTTGTGCTCCTGCATTAAAACGGCTCCTAGCCCATCATTCAATGCATCTGTGTGGAGAATGAAGGGGAGATCAAATCTCGGAAATGCAAGAACGGGAGCGTGTGATAGACAATATTGTAACTTTGAAAATGCGTTGACCTGCTCCTCGCCCCAGCGCCAGGGGACATCTTTCTTGAGGAGGTGTGTACGGTGCAGCGATCCTCCCAAAATCTTTAATGAATGGTCTATAAAAAACTGCTGACAGCTTTTACCTTGGCCTCGTTAGGGGCAATACCTGCAGCACTAACAGAATGACCGAGGAAATCTAAACACGACTGGAAGAATTTACACTTACCCAGATTAATTGTTAAACCCACATCCGAAAGTCGCTGAAAAACACTGCACAACCGCGCTTCATGGTCCTTGATCGAAGGTGAACAACCCAAAATGTCGTCTAAATAGACTAGCACCTGATCATTAATCGAACCCTGCAGGACAAGAGCCATAAGACGACTAAATGTCAGAGGAGAGTTCCTGAGACCCATAGGTGACACCAGGAACTCAAAGTGACCACATGCGTCGAGAATGCAGTGTACGGTCGGCTGTCCTCTGCCAGGGGGACCTGAAGGAAACCTTTCGCCAGATCAATGGAGGAGAAGACCTTACTCTTTCCACCAGTGTCTTGCAAGAGCTGATGAAGGTTAGGAATAGGAAAAGGTGATGGAACGGTCACCTTGTTCAGGTGCCGAAAATCGCAAACAAGACGAAAACCATGCTGATGCTTCGGCAACAGCAGCATCGGCGCTGACCATGGGTTAGTCGAAGGTTGAATCAGTCCTTGTTGCAGCATACCGCGCACTTCCTCCTCTAGAATCTGACGCCTGCTGTGTGGAATCTTGTATGCCGCACTAAATGCAGGCTTAGCTCCAGGTTCTAGAGTAATAGAGTGCTCTACCATGTGCGTTTTGCCTAACGGACGGTCCTTGGTCGGTAAAATGTCGGGGTATTGATTTAACAACTTGCCTAGTATCTCCTTACCCTCGCTAAATGCGAATGGCCACTGCATAGCTTTTGCTACTGCTGCAGAGAATGGGTTAGCTGAATCGGGGGACGTGGAAGAAACAGCGCCAGAGAAAGCTGACGCAGGCAGTTCAAACTCAGCTATCAGGAGATCCGTGACCTCACAATCTATTAATCTGACACCACTATCAATAGACAAAGGGGCAGGTGTTAAGCTCATCACATGGACTTGTGCACTCCCCTCCCGCAAGGTATACAGAGAGGAAAGAACACACGTCTCCTTTACTCAACAATTCTCAGGGAGGACCAAGCATGTGCCATATTTACCAACCGAGGCCATTACATTAACCAGAACGTTATGGAAAGGCGGAATTACAGACTCCCGCGCCACTAAGTGCGCCAAACCATCATTGTCAACCCACATTCGATGCTTTGATGAGCGGGATGATGTGTGAGATGTGGCCGCGTGATGTGTGCGTGAGGTATCTGTAGCATGCTGAGGGGAAACAATTCCATGATGAATAGAATGAGACCTAGGACTCGTAGAAGTCATGGAACGTGAGGGAGGTAGAATAGGTTGTGGAGCAGAGATAGGGGGAGGATGTAGTTGCGGGGAAGAGACAGGGGAGGTAGGGAGAGGGGTCAAGGGAGGAGGAGTAGGGGAGGAGAGTGATGTGTCCGTGCGTGTGGTCGTGTATGATGAGTGACTCAATCGAGACGTGTCGCTGTTTGTGGTAGATACGGAACCAAGCATGCTAGGGTGAAAAGGGTCCGGGTGTTTCCAGATGGAACTCGGCTCAATTAGCTTGTAAACCTGACTTTGAATTTCCACCTCATTCTGCTGCGGTCGCAGAACCTTACCAGAACGATATAGAAAATCATGGCCAAGGAGCAAATGGCCGTGGAAACTATGGTAACCCTTCACTACGACGAACTGATGAGGAAAAATTATATTTCCAAACCTCAATCTTACATACGTAGTTCCAGCTACACCTAGCTTAGATCCAGTCACACCTCTAACACAAACCTTGGATGGTGATACCTCAACGAGAGCTGAAACTCCTCTAACACCCATTCACTCACGAGACTGACTTAACTTCCTGTATCAATGAAAGAGTATGCGACCTTCCCATTAAGCTTAGTAGGTAAGAGAGGGGGCTCCATTCCTGTGTTCGGTATACCAGCACTAACGACACGAAACAGAGAAGACGACGTAAGTACAGCGGAGACCAATGCACTTCCTCTCCTGGTTCAAACTCTACCATGTCTCCCTCTAAAAAATGAACCACCTGCTTACTATAAGCACCGTCCCTGTTCATTCTCGTGATGAATTTAAGGGTGATCGCCACTTGATCCGGGAACCACGTGCACTCATTAAATGCGTGACCTTGCTTGTTACAGTACGGACAGAACTGCTTAGTAGAGCACTTAGTAGATGTACGATGCATCCTCAAACATCTACGACACTGCCCAGGTTTCGGTGCCCAGGTTTTGGTGCCCAGTTAGCCACATGTGGTCATGGGTTTTTACGAGCAGTTACCGAGGGAGAAGGTGCGACAAAGTACTGCGCTCCAGAGGGAGGCTCCGGATACGCACGTGAGGGTGGGGGAGGGGTTGATTGCTCTGCGCAGTGGGCGCGGGCGAGGCATGTTGGATGTTCACACTGTGGTTCATTCTGCCCCGAACTGTTATATTTGGGATTATTACCCTTTTTTTCCCCTGTTCTAACCACATTTGCAACCACCTGCACATTTCCACGCTTGTCTGACATCTCATTTGCGTGGACTTCAGGAAGCTTATCGAATGAAGCACTGTCGACTTTATCCCAAACTCGTTTGCACACAGCTGGAGAGATAGAAGACACTAACCACGCTTTAGCAAAATGTTCTAGAACTGCTGCATGCGATGAAAGGTTTGGATGTTGTGCAGAATGCTTGTTTTTGTGTGTATCTTGGAGCCCTGAAGTGTACTCAGATTGAGCGTCTTGAGGTGGAGTCAGGAGTACCTCCCCTCCGACTCAGACATGGCCAGCTAGCACTGACCTATGCCGCAAAGGTGACTCATGATTTTAGATTTTGCACTATCGACGACCCACGATAGAATAGTCATTTTTTTCTGATTCATTAAGTTCACTTAAAGCCATTAAATCATTAGAAACCTCCAAAAATTAACTGCTGGCTAATATCATTTGTAAACTACATGGTGCCAATAAATCAGTCAAGCTAATATGGGTACCAGGCCACTCTGGTATCCTGGCAATCAGCAGGCTGACAAATTAGCCGGCAAAGTGAGTGGACCAACCTACAAATAAATTAAAACCACAATAGAACTGTGGGATACAGCCCACAGGAAAGTCAGAAAGAAGGAGGTGGTGTTGGCCTGTCTCAGGGTCAATGCCACCAGAATCACCCACCTCTATCCCTATATAGAGAGAACTTTCCCTCCATAGTGCCCTCAGTGTACCACCACCCTTACATTAAACCTGACTTTGAATTTCCACCTCATTCTGCTGCGGTCGCAGAACCTTACCAGAACGATATAGAAAATCATGGCCAAGGAGCAAATGGCCGTGGAAACTATGGTAACCCTTCACTACGACGAACTGATGAGGAAAAATTATATTTCCAAACCTCAATCTTACATACGTAGTTCCAGCTACACCTAGCTTAGATCCAGTCACACCTCTAACACAAACCTTGGATGGTGATACCTCAACGAGAGCTGAAACTCCTCTAACACCCGTTCACTCACGAGACTGACTTAACTTCCTGTATCAATGAAAGAGTATGCGACCTTCCCATTAAGCTTAGTAGGTAAGAGAGGGGGCTCCATTCCTGTGTTCGGTATACCAGCACTAACGACACGAAACAGAGAAGACGACGTAAGTACAGCGGAGACCAATGCACTTCCTCTCCTGGTTCAAACTCTACCATGTCTCCCTCTAAAAAATGAACCACCTGCTTACTATAAGCACCGTCCCTGTTCATTCTCGTGATGAATTTAAGGGTGATCGCCACTTGATCCGGGAACCACGTGCACTCATTAAATGCGTGACCTTGCTTGTTACAGTACGGACAGAACTGCTTAGTAGAGCACTTAGTAGATGTACGATGCATCCTCAAACATCTACGACACTGCCCAGGTTTCGGTGCCCAGGTTTTGGTGCCCAGTTAGCCACATGTGGTCATGGGTTTTTACGAGCAGTTACCGAGGGAGAAGGTGCGACAAAGTACTGCGCTCCAGAGGGAGGCTCCGGATACGCACGTGAGGGTGGGGGAGGGGTTGATTGCTCTGCGCAGTGGGCGCGGGCGAGGCATGTTGGATGTTCACACTGTGGTTCATTCTGCCCCGAACTGTTATATTTGGGATTATTACCCTTTTTTTCCCCTGTTCTAACCACATTTGCAACCACCTGCACATTTCCACGCTTGTCTGACATCTCATTTGCGTGGACTTCAGGAAGCTTATCGAATGAAGCACTGTCGACTTTATCCCAAACTCGTTTGCACACAGCTGGAGAGATAGAAGACACTAACCACGCTTTAGCAAAATGTTCTAGAACTGCTGCGTGCGATGAAAGGTTTGGATGTTGTGCAGAATGCTTGTTTTTGTGTGTATCTTGGAGCCCTGAAGTGTACTCAGATTGAGCGTCTTGAGGTGGAGTCAGGAGTACCTCCCCTCCGACTCAGACATGGCCAGCTAGCACTGACCTATGCCGCAAAGGTGACTCATGATTTTAGATTTTGCACTATCGACGACCCACGATAGAATAGTCATTTTTTTCTGATTCATTAAGTTCACTTAAAGCCATTAAATCATTAGAAACCTCCAAAAATTAACTGCTGGCTAATATCATTTGTAAACTACATGGTGCCAATAAATCAGTCAAGCTAATATGGGTACCAGGCCACTCTGGTATCCTGGCAAACAGCAGGCTGACAAATTAGCCGGCAAAGTGAGTGGACCAACCTACAAAATAAAATTAAAACCACAATAGAACTGAGGGATACAGCCCACAGGAAAGTCAGAAAGAAGGAGGTGGTGTTGGCCTGTCTGAGGGTCAATGCCACCAGAATCACCCACCTCTATCCCTATATAGAGAGAACTTTCCCTCCACAGTGCCCTCAGTGCACCACCACCCTTACATTAAAACATCTGTTAATAGTATGCCCAACATACTCAAACCATAGACAGCCCCTAATAAATTATCTCAGAATCAGAAATAAAGAATTTACAGAATTTATCAATAATAAGTAAAATAATCACTTTTCTAAGGGAGACAAAACTTTATGACCTTATCTAGATTGAAAAATGAATAGGATCCATTGGCTTAAGGATTGACTGTTTTAATATGGCCATATGCCACTGGTTAATAGCCAAGAAATTATTCGAAGTCCAGTTGTTGAAAGCCAAAGTGATAAGAGGATAATTTCATAGAATACCATGGGAACAACAAATAAGGAATAAATAATTTCTCTATGCTTAAGGTGAATCACATATTTTTCGTGGGCCAAGACCCTTCCAATACTTTGAGTCCTAAAAATGACACCAGCACTCACGCACACACACATGCTCATGCACACGCACATGCACATACAAACACACTCACATGCTGTAAAAGGTGCAGAACCTTAATACAATGGCTAGCAGTAGTAGTCATAATTGTATAAACGGTTCCAGTCTTTATTAATGAAGAGTACTACACAGTGAAGGGAAACACGAGACAATGTTTTGGGTAAGCTGAGCGTGGGGTTGCATGTCCGGCCAACCAGCCCTGAAGCAGCCAGAGGCGGTGACGACCTGGAGACGTCGACCGCTGGGCACAACTAACTAAGACTGGCAAACGGCAAAAATTTGCAAAGAAGAGTGGGAAGGAAGAATGGGGATAGGGGAAGGATAAGGGGTGGAGGAAAAGGCATTTTAGGAGAAAATAGGGGAAGGATAAGGGGTGGAGGAAAAGGCATTTTAGGAGAAGAAAAAGGAGCCGGGGCTTAACCCAGCATGCAGGGTAAAGCTTTGGGTAATAGCTGTAGTGGGTTCTTTGGAAGAGGAAAAGAGTGGGGGTGGCCTAGCACCATCTTGAATCTTTTGTGTTCGGTGCGGGTCCTCGGGCGAGCAGGGCTTCCCCTCCGCCACACGAGGCTGCGCTGGATGGCGGCCGGCCAACTCTCGGTGCCCTATGACCTTGAGTGCGTGCCCGCAATGGAGTTTGCGTTTGCAGCGTTCTCGAGGGAAATGGGTGAGGGCGCGCAGCCCGGGACCCCGTTATACCGAACAACAGCAGGATTCTGGGCTAACAGGGAAGGAAGGGATAACAGTTAACAGTGTAGGTGCCATCTGCAGTATACTCTAGGCACGGCCTCTTCGACTGTGACTCCAGAGCTATCCCTCTGCTAACCTATGCTGTTGAAGCAGGTTGAAGCTCGGAGGTGGTCGCTAATCAGGTTGCTAATCAGAAAGTTTCCCTTCGTCAGCAACAGGACTTTGGAGAGGCGCGGCCCTGGCGGCCACGTCATGATTGGATTAACATCACTGGCCGTGACATTTCTTTCTTCAGCTCACACAAATCCTTACAACGTGAGTACTAGCAGCAAGTGTCATGTGCTGGAAACCGAAACCAGTGGGATGGTGGGGTAGGGATAGAGGATATTGGGTCCATGCTATGGCAAAGGATAATGAGGTAGTGAGAGTGAGGTTATGGCAGTCAAGTAGCATCAGGTGAAGAAGTGAAAGTATTTAAAAGCAGGGATGTGAGGGCTTTAATTAAGAATTTAAAAGGTCACAACAAACTACGTTAAAACTGAATGAGAAAACACAGTCAAAACAAAAATTGAACAAAACAAGGGATAGGGGAAGGGGAAAAGTGAAAATGAAGGAGTAGGAGGTGGCTTCAAAGGATGCGGCCAAACCTAAAAAATTGCATCCAATTCTTCATACCATGCCAAAGAAAAAAGATTGTGGCCTAATCCCGGTCTCAGGCCAGAATGAAAGATGGTGTTGAGACACCAGCCAGTTTGTATGCCAAGCATGGAGTGTGTCGGTCAGTTTACAGACCAACCTATGCCACTTAATGTTCAGATGTTGTAATAAATCGACCCCAATCTATCATATAGATCCATCTGAGTGCTTTAATATGAACAAACTGAAGTTTGCGCTTGTTAGTGTATGCTGTTTGTGTGAGTGCAAGTGGTGTGTATGTGAAGAGAGGTTTGATCAGTGTTTTGTATAGGTGCAGCTTCGTGCTGGGGCCGCACTTTTAAATCGGTAAAGCAAATGTAAGATTTTTCTTGCCAAAGCGGCCTTTGAATTGATATGCAAGTGGAATCGAAAGTAGGTATCAAAGGTTAAACCAAGGATGATACAAGAGGATCTGATGTGGGATAGGTGCTTGTAGTCTATTGAAGGTGTTGAGGTAAATGTCGTAAGGAGGAAGTTTTCGTTTTCTTACAAAGAGAACTTCTGTTTTTGTCGCATGAGTCTTGATACGCCATTTATGCTCCCATCTCGAGACAGTGTCGAGTTCATCAATAATGCGCTGAACGACAACTGAAAGTGCACTGTGTCGAGCTAAGTGCGTACAGTCATCAGCATAGTCTGTGTGTGTGGGGTCTGGAAGGTCGTTTGTGTATAATGTATGAGTGTTGGGCTAAGTATGCTGCCCTGATGTACTCCAGCACGCACTGAAATGGTGCCTGAAACTTTGTTTAAGAATTTTAATTTCAATCTGCTGTCATCAAGAAAACTACAGAACAACTTTTGGATCAAAGGTGGAAAGTTGAATTTTGTCCACAGCTTGTACTTGAAGCCAGCTTGCCAGACTGTGTCAAAGGCTCATTCTTTAGTCATCGGTCTTCGTTGTTTATTTAGTTTGTGATGATGTTGAGTGTGTCTTGCGTTGAGCGATGTGAGTGAAAGCCGAATTGTTTGTGTGAGAGAAGGTTAATGGTCTTCAAGATACCACCTTAGTCGAGTGTTTATGATTTTTTTGAAAATTTTGCCTAATGTCTCGAGTAGACTAATAGGGCGGTAACTCTTTGGGTCAGTCAGGTCTTTTTGTGGCTTAGGAATGAGGGCCACTAAAGCAGTCTTAAAGCGAGAGGGAAAATAGCCGGTAGTGAGAGAGGCGTTGTAAATGTCAGTCAAAGCTTGTATAAGGGTATCAGGAAGGTAAATAAGAGGGTCGTGTCCGATCTGTAAGGAGCTTATAGCCTTATGAGGAAACATCTTTATTTTTTCTTTTACTTCCTCTGTGGTGTAACACCTGGGTTGTCCTTTAACAAGTGAAATAGTGAAAAAAGTGAATTAACCCAGTAAAGTGTCACCCAGATTTACACCACATGGCAGCCAAACCTAATCATTTGTTTGTATGCGGTTTCACACCCCATTGACTTATCAGGCGAAGTTGACACAAGTAATAGCTTTTGACCCGGCTCAGGACCTGACTCGGGAAAAAGTGAACAACAGAGTACTGTTGTTAATGTAGGCGTGTCTTAACCATAGGAATATGTTCATTGGACAAGAAAATAACCAGTGAAGAAGTGTGTATGGGTGACGAAAAGTCATCAGTCTCAGAGCAGATCCCACACTAAGTGCATCAGAACCTGTTACTCGGTGAGTTACTCGAACAATTATTAAACAGATCTCCCAAATTTTAACTTAGAAAATTCCAGAATCCAAGATTAAGGCAATATTGAGTAAGCAAAAAAATTATGAAGTGAAAATGATCTTTCAGTTTTCCTCTTGATAACAATTAATCCAAAGTACTGGAGATCTGACACTCATCAAAGGTCAGTGTTGGCAGTTTACCATTTAATTGTGAGTGTTAAACATTAGATCAAGAATAATTAAAATCTGCGGCATCTTGGTAACACCACCCCTCACATGGGTCTGTTAGTTCGCAGGCTCTGGGTTAGTTTCTACCCAGTCCTCTTGGCTCCAGGTATTAATTTCTTGAATTCTGTGAGTGAACAGGGGATGAGGAGGGTGAGGATATAAAACTTTGGCCCAGTGTTCTTCAAGAATTTTGATAACATCCACGGGATCTGAAACATTTATGTTATTATGAATGAGGTGGGAGAAGGGGGAGCGGGGTAGTTACTACCTTTAAGTTGTCTAATATTTTGCCAAAATTCCCGTGCATTGCAAACTCTGTTACATTCTACTTTTTTAACTAAATCTGTCCAATATTTTTGTTGGTCATTATCAAGACTGTCGATGATGTGTCTTCTTAGAATAAACATGTTCGATGGGACATCTAATCTGTTTAAATTTTGAGTAAAACAACTTTGAAAACAGGTCAGGAGACGTTTTGTCCCTTCAGATGGCTGAAATGATATGTTTTATACTGAGACCTGGGGATGGTGCTCAGCATCAAGGCGATGGAGACGAAGATGCAATTCCAATGTCCATTTATTGTTTGGGAATCAAGCCCATGAAGGTTAAATTAAAAGTTTTGATAATTTAATTTGGATTTAAACGATTATCAGTCTGCTTGTTTATACCAGAAAGATCGTCTTTCTTTGTTTAGTATTGGTAATGTGGAAATTTTAGTTATGATAGGTATGTGGTCTAAACTAACATTCGGACCGGGTTGTAGGTGTGTGTGGTAGGCAAGTGTTCCCGAAAATGAGATCAGGGTGATCCCGATGCGGTGTAGTGTGGTGTGGGTAGCGTTGATATTTCCGGCAAAGAACACTGGGATGTTTGTATAACTGAATAATTTGTTGAAGTCTGCAAGAGGCAATTTAGTATTTGGATTTATATAGGCAGTGGAAAGGATAATGGTGCCTGTGGGGTGAATAACCTGACTGCCATTAAGTCAAGGTGGCTGAATGAGAGGGTAAGGAACTCGTGAGTGATGGTGGCTTTTATGAGGATTGCCTGTATGTGTAACCATAGTGCCGAATTTTATTGCCATTGGTGATGGATATAGAATTCATTAGGACCACACCAGGGCGTTCTTGTTCTAGAAAGTCTTAAAAATATTATGGATCGAAAAAAATGACCTTACATTTGCTTAAACAATCGTTAGCATGCCACTCAGGATAGGTCCATTTTACCTGGGTTTACCTTGCCAGGCGTTACCTGATCCCGGTAGCGATTTCGTGATCAAGCCTCGATCGACAGTTCCTCGAGGTCAGGGAGAGAGTCCTGTGAGTAGGACACAGGGCGGAAGTCCTGGAAATTGGCGGACCAATTCCCTAATACTTCTGCTCTGTCCCAAGCACCCCCTAGAAGGGAGCTAAAGGCTTCGACAATACCTACCAATTGGTAGGAGCACTGGAGATGTTGAGAAAAATCCGGTTGTTAATCTGGGTTGCCAGAGATCAGGGCATGATTATTATGCCCAAAGAGCTACCCTGAATTTCATGCAGAAAACCAAGGAGCTTAATGATGGGAGGAAAGTGTGTCTCTCACCACTGAATCCCGACGATAGGAGAGTCAAAGTGGTGCTACTTGGCTTCTCACTTTCGTGAGGTCGTGGATGCTTCCCGAATGTCAAAAGGGAAGAGCCCAACCAGGCAAGTCCTGGTGACCTTGAAAGGAGTCCCAATCACTACCCTTGATCTGGGTAGTTGGGGCTCCTTCAGCCACTTTAAGATACAGTCACCACCAGGCTAGCTGCAAGGCCAAACCTAAATGTGGTGTATGTAGCAAGGCACACAACACCGAGGTGTGCCTTAAGGGACACAAGAGCCAAATGTCCCAACTGTGCCAAGAGGCATCACGCCTGAAGCCTGGCATGCTCTGCCAGGAAAGTGGCGGCCCTCAGGCAAAAAGAGGTTGCTAAAAAGCAACCAGACTTTGTTCCTGCTCCCCCAGGCACCCATTTCTGGGGACAGAACAAAAGAGTAAAGTCTTCCCAACCTCCTAGTAGGAAGGAAACTCCTCCACGGCTATCAGATATCTCCAATAAAAAGGAGTTTTCGACCATAACAAAAGTGCACTGCAAAAGCCTCCCGAAGAGATGTAATCCCCTCTTTGACGAGGAAGATATGACTCTCCTGTTGCCTGCTGTAATCACTGCAGTAGCAACAGCTTTGGGGAGGTCGTGTGAGGAGGCAGAGAAGGCAGTCACAGTCGCCATGATGGCAATGACTAAACTGTTGCAGTCCTGAAAGGGAGGAAGCTGAACAGAGCCAAAGCAGCCCTACCCTAACCCCAGGACGAGACACCCCTCCCCACCCCAACCCTGGCCATGCCCTCACAGGCAGAACCAGAATAGGCTGAATCTGTGCACCCAGTGCCAGAACAAGCTGACCTTACCCAGGTAAAGTCAGCAAAGAGAAAAGATACGCAGACAAAGCCTGAAGTGAGAAAAAACAAACTCACAAAAGTCAGAGCTACCAAAGGCTTTCCACCATTCCACATTGTCATGCTCCAGGAGACATTAATAGAAGGGACTGTTCACTTCTCAGGGTATCATGTCTTCATGCTGCCAAGCACAGCTGGCAAAAGAGGCTTGATCACCCTGGTCAGAACAACAATCCCTTGTTCTGCAATAGCCGATGCACCGCACTGTGGAGAGGATGTCGAATCTCTTACTCTTGAGATTCACCTGTACAATGTGTACAGCAGCCAGGCTGTAGGAGCTTAGACATCAGTCAGGTCTGTGCTACTGCAGCACAAGACCAAGTGATCATAGGTGAAGACTTTAATGCATACCACCCCATCCTGGCTCCCAGCAGGGCACTGGATGCAGCAGGCCATCACATAGCCAATGAGCTTGAGACTTTCCCCAAGATCGCTCTCCTCAATAGCCAAGAGCCAGCGTATGTCAGAGGAGGAGTCCTAGACCTCACCTTGGCCACTGCGGCTCTGGTGGAGAGAACTAGATGGTGTGTTGATGAGACTGTCACAAGTGACCATTATGGCACTGTTACTATCCTTATGGATGCTGGCCCAGCCCAAATGTCACAAGCAAATCCAAGATGGAAAACAGACAAGCCAACTGGCAAGCCTTTCAGAATGCCTTGGCCCACTGTCTTAGAAGCAATGAACCCCCATAGAATGAAAACATGGAAGTGCTTGAAGCCAGACTTATCAGTGCCATAAATCAAGCAGCCTCACAGACTATACCTAAAACTCTTCATGGTCCAGGAGATATAAAGACGCCTGATACTTTAATGACGGGATTAAGGAAGTCAACCACAGAGTGAACAAGTGTATAAAAGAATTTCTAAGGCAAAGAACCCCTAACAACCTAGCCTTTCTAAGGGAAGCAATCAGGGATGCCAAGGAAACTGCCATAAGAGTCAGGCAGGAAAAGTGGCTGAAATGGGTGAGTCCTTTGACCACTGAACCACACGTACAGAGCTATGGCAATGGTCAGCCACTTAGCCCCAAGGTGGAGAAGCAAACGGACTGGTGCAGGAGTTCTCTGCAAGAACAAGCAGCAGCAGTCTACCAGCCGAACTGAGAGCAAACCAAGAACCCTACAACCAGGCAGACTTGCTCATATCAGAGAAAGGGCAGCTGAACTCGTTAACACAGATGTTATCTTCTCTCTGAGGGAACTAAGAAAAACCTACAAAAACAGTTCTTGCACAGCCCCAGGTTTTGATGGGATCTTATACTCCATCATTTCCCGCCTAGGACTGGCAGGTGATCTTGCATATCCCAGAGCTGGAAGAGGGCTATCATAGTTCCCATCCCAAAACCAAAGGAGCCAGGGAAGTACCGCCCCATATCTCTCCTCAGCTATCTGGGCAAGACGGCCAAGAGAATGGTACTAAACCGACACTAATGGAAAATGGGACCCCCACATCCATGGGTTCACAAGGGGCATGAGCACAGCACACAGCATAGCTACGCCATTAAGCACAATCAGCACTGTCACTTCTGTGGTAGTATTCCTAGACCTGGAGAAAGCTTTTGAATTAGCAAGTCCTCTTGCTATTCAGGAGACCCTACTCCAGAAGGGAATCAGAAGAAAGCTCTTGGCTTGCATAGGTGACTATTTCAGTCAGATTCCAAGTTCACCTATCACAGCACATGTCACTAGAAAATGGAAAACCACAGGGTGGTGTCCTCAGTCCAGCCCTTTTCAACACTCTAATGTTCTGCATCCTCAACATACACATCCCAGTGGGGTGCAATCCAGGGAATGGGTCCAGTTCTTCCAATGACTGGACCCTCTCTTTTATAAAGGAGGTCCTGTACTTGGTTGACCAAACCAAAGCAAGACTGTCTGTCATGAAAGCAATGACTGGGAGACACATAGGAGATAGACATAAATTACTAAGATCATTCTATGTACATGCCTTCTGTCCCATTGTGGACTACGCTTTTGTCTCCCTGATTGCCGCAAAGCTAAGATTAAGAGAAAAATTGGAGACATTCCAAAATGAAGCTGCCAGGATCATTCTGGGTGCCCCAAAGTGGATGAAGGCCCATAACCTCCTCATGGAGGCAAACCTCCCCCTGGAATCACGAACTGATCTAATGGCAGCTCAGTTCCTTTCAAAGGTCATCCAAGCTCCCAGGAACACAAACATGAGACAAATAAAATACTCAGATGCCTAGAACAAGACTACAAGCTGTATGCAAACAACTCCTGGCTGTCTCACACAGCCAGGGTGTTGATACACTATCAGCTCAAAGAACAACTATTTACCAAGGGCAAGGACTCCCCACACCCTGACTTTATTGAAGCCCTGCCAAACCTTGATCGACTTCTTTGTTATGAGCTTGTCAGGGAGAAGAATCAGTACCCCATGCCTAGTCTAAAGGCAGAAGCTGAGAAGGTCATTGCTGCCGTCACTTCTCCGGGTAGTAGAACCTACTTTATGGATGGATCAGTCGATCCCTTAAACCACACTGCAGGCGCCGACTTTGCAGCAAGGGATGCCACACAATCCATGAGGGTAACAGACATGCTATAGGTAGAGGCAGATGCGATCATGGGAGCCCTAGCCCACACATCCCTGAGGGAAGGACACGTGGTCATACATACAGATTCCAGGGCATGCATTGACGTGTCTACGGCAAAGCTTGCCCAAAGACAACATCTATCGCCTAACCACTGTCCTTACCATAACACACAGGATTCTTGCTCATGGTAGAAGAATAATCATAAACTGGGACCCTAGCCACATAGGCATCCGCAGGGAGGGCTATGGTGGTTCTGTAAACCATCTCGGCAGCGGTGCATTGAAGATCCTGCTTGAAAGAGGTCCATATGTACAGGTCCACCCAGTGATGAGTGGAGGATGAAACCGTGAGGATCTCCTTCAATTGGCGGTGTAGGCGCTCTACCATGCCATTGGCACTGGGATGGTAGGCCATGGTCCGGATGCGCTTCGAGCCGAGAAGAATCATCAGCTGCCTCCGGAGCTCGGACTTGAACTGAGAACCGCAAACGGTCGTCACCATCACAGGAGTGCCATAGCAAGAGAAATCCAGGTGTCTTTCTTCACGTGGGGACTGACGGTGGCTTCTGTTGTGCAGGGCGAAGGTGAGGGGATTGTGATCAGTCAAGATGTGAAAGTCTTTGCCCTCGACGTATGTCCGGAAGTGCTTGATGGCAGTGTAGACTGCAAGGAGTTCTTTGCCAAAAGCACTGTATCGATTTTGCTGAGGACTAAGAGTCAGCGAAAAGAAAGCCAGGGGCTGCCAGCCATTACCTGGATCTTGCTGCAGAAGAGCTCCCATGGCAGTGTCCGAGGCGTCAACGGTTATATTGAGCTTTGCCCCCTGCTGTGGGTGGTTGAGGAGGGTCCCTGAGGCTAAAGCATCTTTGCTGATTTCGAAAGCTTTGGTCTCCTCAGAGGTCCAGGTAATATCTCTGCCGCGTCCTGACCTGGATGGGATGAGGAGGCTTTGTAGGGGAGCCAGTAGGGGTGCACACTTGGGAATGAATCTCCTGAAGAAATTTATCATACCGAGGTACTTCCGAAGTTGTCTCTTGGTTGTTGGTCTAGGGAACTGCCTGATGCTGCTGACCTTCTCCTGAGCTGGGGTGCTGCCATCCGCGGTAATTGTGTGACCTAAGAAAGTAAGAGAGGTGACTTCGAAAAGACTCTTACCAGGGTTGATGGCGACTCCAGCTTTCTGCAGGTGCTTTTTGTGCTCCTCACGACTCCTGCTAGAGATGAGTATGTCATCGATGTAGACGAAAACACCCTGTAGTCCACGGGTAACATCATCCATGAAACATTGGAATGTCTGGGCGGCGTTGCGGAGGCCGAACAGCATTCAAAGAAATTCGTATAGGCCGAAGGGGGTGGTTACAGCTGTCTTTGGGATGTCCTCCTCGGCGATGGGAATCTGGTGGTATGCTCTGACAAGGTCGATCTTGGAGAAAATCGTGCACCCTGAGAGTTCACGTGTGAAGGAGTGGAGTAGCGGGAGAGGGTAGTGATCCGGCGCAGTAACTGTGTTGAGATGGTGATAATCACCACAAGGATTCCAAGCTCCCTCATGTGCTCAAACTCTGCCTTGACGATGCGGAAACGGTCTGGTGCAATGGGTTTCGTCAGTGCTGGGAAGTCACGAAGTATAGTTTGGTAGGCGCATTGGTTGGGTAGCACTGTGTAGATGCGAGGGGCGTGTACAAGGGCCGATGAGGCGAGGGTGCGGGCCCCTGACTGGTGTACAAGAGACTCCTTTAAGGTCCACTGTGAATCCATGGTGCGCAAGGAAGTCTGCTCCGAGGATTGGTTGCTGAACATCAGCGACCAGGAAAACCCAAGTCAGCTTCGAGTGCGGGGCGCTGCTGAAAAGGAGTGTCATGGAACGTTCACCGTATACGTTGATGGGTGAGCAGTTGGCAGCCTCCAATGTGCGAGAAGCGGGCGAGTGTATGTCACTGTGGGATGTGGGATAAGGCTGACTTCTGCTCCTGTGTCCACCAGGAACCGTAGGTGCGAGTTGTCACGTCTGGGACCGCGAGAGATCGGCACTATTAGTTCCCCCAGTGCCCGTTTCTCGGCCAGGAACATGGGGGCTCGCACTGATGCGCCCGGGTGCTGAATCTGTAATGATAAAAACAGTAGCTACCTGGAGTCGGGGAGCGGCGGCGGCTGTAGCTTTGACAATACTAAGGCACATAGTTTCGTCCGCGGTCACGAGTGGCACGGGCAGATGCGGGACTGTGGTGGTGGAACCTGGGACATGGTGAAGGGTTGCAGGCTGGTAGCCTGTTGTTAGTTCAGCGACCTGTGTCGCAAGAGACTCCAGGGTGAGACGGGCCAGTGGAGACCGTTGAAATTTGGGCGGTGTTCTGCATGGCCCGGATGTCATCAGCTTTCGAGGCTAGTGGCTCGATGGGGAGTTCTGAAGCTAGTAGAACGGTTTGATATGCTGGAGGAACATCGAGCACAGGATATTGGGAGGCAGGTGTGTGTTGGCACGGGCAAGGGTGCATTGTATGTGTCAGAGTATCTCCGAGGGAGTACAGCCGTCCAATGACGTCGTGAAGAAGGCGCGCAATGCATTTTGTGGAGGGTGGCACTCACTGCAGGATTGCTTCCTTGAGGAGTTCGTAAGTGTTGTACTTGGGGTTGTTGAGGAGGTCGCTGATGGAGAGAAGGAGGTCAGGTGAGAGGTTTGTCATCAGTATCCGATATTTGGTGATCGTAAAGGTGACGTTGCGTAGAAGGAACTCCTGTTCCACCTGCAGGAACCATTCAGGAAGGCAAGCAATGGTGCAGGTAGGCAGTGGCTTTAGGGAGGCTGACAGACTCATGGCTACTGGACTCTGAACTCCAAGAGTCACCAGTTGTAGGTTTAGGTAAACACTACGGTTAGTCAAATTAGCTCTTTATTTGTGGAGCTTACAATGTGTTCTATGGTGAGAGCCTAGCCGATGAGTGAGTGTTGATTATGGGCTCCGCGGTTAAATGGCCCAGCCGCGATATGTACACTCCTCAGGTCCGAAGAGTTCCAGGGTGGTTGGCGGGGGCCAGATCGCCAAACGTCATGAGCCTGCTCTACCGTGTGTGGGAGCTCATCGCGAGATGGTCACTACATAGTCCTGATAAAAATAAAATCATGAACACATTAAATTCATTGTAGTTGAAACAATATAAATTTCTAATAACGAGAGAAATTAATTAATTACCTGATTAATGAACAATAATCATGATTGTTGACCACATACCATGATCACACAGTAATGCGATCTAAGGTCAGAAGAATAGTGTGAGAACGTGACATTTTGTGTCACTTAGCACTTTTACCCAATAAAACAAACGTGAGAGTCACTTTACATACAGCTTAACACATTTATGGGAGAAGGGAGGGAAATATATAAAGAGCCCCAAAATGTGTACTCACATGGTTTTGATGACATAGTCGTATCATGGAAGTAATGGTCAAGCGGACTTTGGAGACTGTGTGTCCATGTTGTGAGCCAAAAGGATGCAACTACCACGCTGCAACCAGTTTGTATAATGTTGGTGAACAGTAATGGTAGTTAAGGTACGCATGGCTCACAACAAATAAAGGACACACGCTACTATGTTGTAGAGTGTAAGATGCTGAGTGCGGGGTTGCCTTGAGGCGGCCAGAGACGGTGACGACCTGGTCACGTCGCTGGGCACAAACTAAGACTGGGTCATTCTAGGGCACAAGCAATGAGTGTCCACCTGACACGTGGCGTGGGGTATCAGCTGCAGGAAATGTTGGGGGCACAAGGGTGAGGTCACTGGTTCTGTCTGTTAATGACCCACACCCACACACCCACACACACACACACACACACACACACACACACACACACACACACACACACACACACACACACACACACACACACACACACACAACACACACACACACACATTTACTGTTTTATCTTTGTGCTGCAAGAATTTACCGAAAATGAGCATCTACATCTATTTGGTGGGAAATCATGCAAAATATTAAAGACTGCAATTACCTGACATGCGGCTGGGCACCAAAATTCCGAGATTCCAGTCACTAGAAAGGAGTTCTCGAGCAGTCAACAGTCAAAAACACTGGCGGCTATTTTATGTATACATTGTATACTGATACTAAACTTACGCATGGGTTTTCCCAAAGAATGATAAGAGAGAATGCATCACACGCCGTCTGCAGAAGGTCTGGTCCAGTGTAGAGTCTGCCTTCTGAGTAGCTAAGGCGGGGGGAGGGGAGTAGAAAATGGCATGGACCTTAAAAAACGTGATGCTGTAAGAACAGATTACTGCATTCAACCATAATAAAAGATAAACCGGGACTCCCTCGGGGCAAGCTATTGTATTCTGTTACAACCTTTAACTATGTGGCTGTAACCATTTGTTTCATGCTGTGTATATTTGAGAATTCCAAAACAATCTAAAGATAGCTAATTGAATTGCATTTAATAGGTGTGCTTTGGGAAGTAGGAATCAGACAGCTTCAGATGTTGCTGGACATGAGACAGGGACATGGGAATGGGCAGAATTTACTTCTCTAGACCTTGGTCCGAGGGTTCTCAATCTGGAGTAATTTTCCCTGATGGAATAATGAAGCCGTGTCTTTAGGGTAAATGGATAGATAGATAGAATAAATGATTTCATAAATAGCCAGAATATATAGATTAAATTATGTAACAATTCTGACTGTTTTGCCCCTTGATTATTTGCATATTATAGTTGCACCTTAAACCTGGATATTTATTTCATGTGACTGCAGAGTTGAAGTTGCTTCACGCTGATGCAAAATGGGGTGATAATTGACGACATAAATATCAACGAATCACACACATGCATACATGTATAAATACATCATATAACGAATCTATTAAAATCCAATTTTTACTATTATTATCATTATTATCTGTCAACACTACGTAGCAAGACCGGATGTTTGTTTCTGTGCGAAAAGAGAAAGCATCTGCGTCCTGCCCAAGGAGAAGGGCAGCTGTTTGGACGGAGGTGTGAAGTGTACATCCGGTCTTGCTACGTAGTGTTGACATTATCATTATTGTTATTGTTATTATTTTATTATTTTTGTTTTATATAGATATATGTCTATATTTTTTTCTTTCTTTCTTTCTTTCCTTTTTTCATAGAAAGTACGCTACATTGAAATAGACCGTTAATTTATACACTTATTATTCACACGACTCTCCGAGGGGAAGGTTAAGAAGAAATGTAGGAGGGAAAGGGAAAAGAAATAGGGGAAGAGGTCTTAAAGAAGAAAGTGGGAGAGGGAGAAAGGAAGGGAAACGGGGAAAGGGGGAGGGAGGAAAGGGAGCTTTAAGAGAAGAGGGAGATGGAGTTGGGGAAACGGAGGGGACTTAAAGCGGAAAGGGGGATGCGAAAGGGGAAGGGTGAAGGTACTTAGAGAATTGCTGCTATGCCATGTGCGATGTCCTGTATAGACCCTCGCTTTGTTATTTTACTAAAGACAAACAATTCCATATTTCCCATTCGTAAAGCACCAGTGATGTGTATTTCTTATTTATTAGCGCAGGAATATGCTGTAATTCCAATCCGTAAAAACAAGAACGACTGATATATATATATATATATATATATATATATATATATATATGTATAATATATATATATATATATATATATATACATATATATATATATATATATATATATATATTTTTTTTTTTTTTTTTTTTTTTTTTTTTTTTTTTTTTTTTTTTTTTTTTGCGTGTATGTGTGTCCAAAGAATAATATTCAGATTCTTTATTTTTTCAGAATGATTTCTTTATATGAAATGCTTTGAAGAATTCAGCATTCCAATATTCTTTTTCCTTTAACTTCACATAACTGAAGACGGATGAGGTAGGGGGAATAGTAGTATACCACAACTTTGCCGGGGGTAACGGTACCGTCTGCGCGCCACTGGGACCGAGTCGAGAGTGTCAAGGTCCCAGTGGCTCCTTGGTGTCGGTACTCCGCCCTGGCTGAGTTGCGAGAGATCACCGCGGAAAGCAGAGGGATCACTTTAGGAACAGTCATATTATGAAGATTTTGGCTATAGAGTCTTAGAAATATAATTTTCAAATGGTGAAATTACGATGACCGAGATGCATGAAAGGACAAATATAAGCTTTTCGGTTTGTTCAATACAATATTTTTGGGAAATAGTGGCCCTGCGGATGTGGCCTAATATCTTTGCATTTATAGATTATACACTGGAATAAAATCCTCTTTAATTTATTTGTCTAATAATGGTTATGTTTCATTTCGTTTCAATGATTAGATATAAGAATATATTACTTAACTAATTACATATCTTCACAGTGCAAGAGATGTATTAGACCAGTTTCTGATATATCTTTGTCGGAAATACATGTATTTCTG
>NC_051421.1:19704151-19709151 GCF_015228065.2 Penaeus monodon | reverse complement strand
GTGTCCAGAGAGCACAACTTCTGTTATTTCGGCTTATCTGTTGCATTTGCTCGTTCTTTCCAGGACGTGGGAGCAATTGGCAAGAAATAATAACATGACAGTCGAAGAAATATGTGCTGAACAACCGGACTTCCTCAAGGATACAGAGGCAACGAAAGCATTCTATTCACTTACAGTAATCTTGTTTTTATGTGATATGGTGATAGAAGTTCTTTATAAGGTGAGTATGATTTCCAGACCTATTGCTTATACTATGAAGAACATCGTTTTCATCTGCATTCATGTTTAAAGATCACTGAAGGGCATGACTAGTCACTAATCTTTTCTGATCTTTTCTAACTACTTTATACAGGTGCGCTTACGAGTGCACAAGTACGGTTCTTTTGGAGCAAGATTCTTTGTCTTGATTTACGCAGCCTGGATGTTGGCGGTGCTTATCCCGTTCCCCTACTGCGGCCTGGTCAGCCTGGGAGTTAGATGGGTAAGTGACTTCCACTAGTTTTGGGATGATGCATTATCTGATAGAAGAATGGGATACAGGCTGGTAATAAGGTAAACGGTACACAAGACATAACGTGCCATAGAATGCACCCCCATTTTAGCATTTATTTTTTCGGAAGAATAAAAAAAAAATATTGTGAAAAAATGTCCTAAAAATTTTAACTCCCACAAGATATTACTTCAACATATTTGTGTTTGTATACAGTACAACTTGGGTGTGTATTATATCTTATTTCCTTCAGATATGTTGTTAATTATATACAAAGTTTATACATTATTCATGCTACTTATTTCAAGAGATATCAGACAAAGGCGATCAACAGGCTGAACTCTCCTTTGTTCAAACGGTACCTGCATGTCATAGGACGCTGGCGATTTTTTTAAAGTTTTCAGGGTAAAAAGGCGTCTTAAGTGACGAAAAATACGATATTTAGTATTGGTTTGGTTATAAAGGAAAGGATATCATCTGAGTGGCCAGTATTAAAAAAAATAATAAAATAAATAAAGAAAGAAAAGCAGAATAAGAGAAACTAATTCAGCCGTTTCCTCTTTCAGGTTTACCTTTGGGAGTGCGGCATTTTGTCAATTCTGATGATGTGGGGCCGCATTGGGAACACCGTGAGCAAAGTACCTTTTGCATCAGTTTTTACGCCAGTGACTCGGGAGTTTGTGCTTTCTTTTCTAAAGGGCATATTATATGTTCTGACGGTACTGTTCCTTTTTGCTTACACCTTCTTCTTACTGTTTTCAGACCATGCAGCTTTCAGTACAATATATCAGGCATGGGTGAAATCTGTGACGTGGATGTTTGGAGATCTGGGTTACGATGATACATTCATAGAGCAGTCAGTTTACTACCCAGTCTTTTCCAATGTCCTTTTTCTCGTTTTCCTGTTAGTCATTGGTAATGTGATTGTCACACTGGTGAAGAGTCCTGCAATTGATGAAGAAGAAGTGGAACTCCAAAGGCTGATGAAATTTGCACAAATGATCCTGAAATTTGACGTGTGTTTTCAGTGCTGTAGAAAAAAGGCAGTCAGAGGTGGAACAACCAATCTAGGTTTTATGCAGAGACTGAAGAAAAACATTTTTGAAGACTGTTATAAATTCTGCGGAAGACGCCATGTTGTTGCCTGGACATATAGTACTACATACAGTTACATGTTTCATCTTCAGAAACGTTTGCTGCATTTTTTCCTAGGCTCTTGGCTTGTTGAGAAATCGTCAAACCAACACAATGCTGATGGAGGTTACAATAATGAAGAAATTAATCGTAAATTAGAAGAAATTAAGGGTCTGTACAATCGTATTACTGACATTATTCGAAAGCATGAAGATGAAATTTCACAGCTAACCCAGAGGCAGCTGAAAAACTGAACACCTGCATACGGTTGAACGCACAGCTCGAAGGTGAGGTCTTGTTATACCGAGTTTCTATTCGCAAATGTATAGCATTATAATTTCTAGTTTACATTGTTGTAGGCCATAATTTACACATCATTTTACATGATAATTAAGTGTTATTAGCAGGGTGTTGCAAAAACATATGGTTAAATTATGAGAGATTTTACAACAGTATCTCACATAATAGATAAGCCGTGGTAGTAGAAACATTTGTCCCCACGACTTTTTAAACTTTTTTGTGCGTCACGAACACGGTATCTTCTGAAAGAATCGCTCAGGCAAGAATAGAAAGTTGGAGAACATGCTACCATAAACTGTGAGTGCTTTGTGGTACCGAATATGGATCTGCTGCTCAGGTATTAATTACACGTACTCTATAAAATTTAGGTTAAACTCTATCTTAGTAGAAACAACATTCAACAAGATAACACATAACGGTGAGACAGGTACAGGTACGTTTGACATCAAACAAATGAGATGTGGATTTAGTAGTAGCGGTTGCTATAATCACTCAGGGAGTAGCGTGGCATAGACCCTGGCCATGCTGAGGAAATATTCAGTTGTACAGACTGCTTAAAGGTCGAAGACCATCACAATTTCATCAGGTTTTAAAATATGTGTTTACACTGTTATTGATTTCTGGAAAATACAGCCTGTATAAGCTCATTGTTAACATTAAAATAACTGATGCAAGCTCATTTTTTGTTCTTCCCCTGTACTTTAAGTGTTGACAATAAACATTCTTATGGAATACCACTAATGTTTGTGCCGTCAGAGTTTGGGTCTGAAAGTAGAGGCCGGATATCTATCCTCGTGCTTTTTTCTTTCTTTCTTTCTGTTTTAATCACTACATATCAGTAATTGACCTAGACAGACTCTGGCAGATGACGTAACTTGGAATGTTGTCGATTTTGTTTTGATTTCTCATTTGTTATCTGGTTAACTGCCCATTCTTTTATGTATAAACATTGTAAATTTTGATTGAGTTATATCACCTACGTACATGTTGAGCTGAGGGCTATGCATGGAAAGCAAAATGTTTTTGATGTAAAGTTAGAACGATAAGATTCCCCTGCTGGACTCTACTCTTGTAGCTGAATACCTTTCTAGTCTAACTGTCCACCTGGGTTTGTGCCTTTATCTAGTTAGTATTTTGAAAAGGACAGTGATACCTGATGATCAAGAGTGTGATGTTTTAAGCCCAAGCATCAAAACATTAAGAAAAGTTGTGAGAATAATGATACAGTATACATCTTAAATTATTCTCAGATCTGTTTTGGAATGGGCTTTGGGCATTCCTCAATATACGGGCCCCTTCCACATCTCTACCCTTCAGCCTTGCTCCAGAAAATTTCCTCTTAGAACAGAGAGAAGTCTACCACAATTGCCCTGCGTGACAACCCGTGCTACCAGGAGAGATAACTGGGGCTTAACTGATTCGGCATGCAGCCCCCTGCAGCTGGTAATTGGTCCCTTTTATTCTTTAGTTTAGTCATATATGCAGCTTGAATTTCAAATCAAGTTGTTATGGTTTAGGGAGCTTTCTCTCAACCGCCCTTTTCAAGCTCAGTAAAGTAAGGTTTGTTTTTTGTCTGGTGATAATTGACTGAATACCTTTGCGCGGCGATATCTTGTGTTTATGATTGAGAGAAAACTGTGGTACCGAGGTGTATGGTTGTGTGTGCTGTCAGGACTGTGGTTGTTGAATGTAAACTAATTTTCGCTATCTAGGCATCATTTGTAAAGAAATGTTGCATTAAGCTGTGTTATAATGCTATGTTTTTTAAGTATATCCAGATCGTTGAAGGCATCATGTGTGTGATCCCTCCTCCCTAGAACAGCAATGGTCTGCACTGCTCATTCTTGTAGGGCTATGAGACCGCTTAGTGCTTGGGCACTAGCACCGCCCCAGACTGATATAAGGGACACGACTTGGATATACAAATGAATATGTATATGGAGTAGCGACTGTTTGTCTAAAGAATTCTGGCTTGACATGCTTAATATGCAGGGTCCATATAGGTCTTGTTCTTTGAGTACTCGAAAGCATTTTGTTTTCATGTCTCCTGTAATAATTCCATTGCTTATTTTGATAGGAGGGAAAGGAGAGGTAAATTTAGTAATCTAATAGTGATTTTATATCTGAGGTTAATTTCTTCCCATAGAACAAGTCGGGAGGCTGTAGTTTCCTCTTCATTTGTAGAATTCGATCGATCAAGTTATTGCTGCTTTTGTCCAAGCCGATGTCGTCAGCGGAAAAACAATCATTGACGTACTTAGATAAGGGTCATGTAAATGAGAGTTAGGTACGAAGAGGACTGGTCGTTGACACTGTTATATTGGTATCTGTTGGATAAAGGGCTAGGTAGCCAAGCATGAGCGACATTCTGGATATCAAAGTGGTGCAATTTGTATTGGCAAATATCAATGGCTTGCAATGTCGCATTCATCATTGTCAATGGCATTTTACACGCAATTAGAGAATGATAAAAGAGCAGTTTCGGTTGATCATTAGGGTTTCATTTCACATGTCGGTTATATATGTATGTTATATATTGCAGGCTCAAGAATTTATAATTATAAATCACATAAGATCATCTTCCATCACAAACTCAAAATGATCTCTATCAATAATAGTATCACCATCTTTGTCAGCTTCATTAACATTGCCTTGTTTCATATCGTCATATATCTCAGTATTACTAATATTTACGTTACAATAGACCCGGTTTATGCTTGTGCTGCCAAGACATCAAATGCAGGTGAACTTGTTAACTCAACAAGTCCGGCTTGGTCATTTACAACCCACTCAGAAATATCTCCCCGAGCCCTGTGACAACAGGAGCCAAAGTATCATCACGAATTCCCGATACTTATGCAACCTGCCCATGAAAATTGTTTGAAATCTGTCCTGCTATTTAACATCCACAACTGGAAGGGGCATGTCATCTGTGCCGTATGAACCGTACATTCACAATTTACATTGACAGACTTCTTTGGCCTTCCTATAAATAGCTAGTACTTAGACACCATCTTTAAACCAGATTGGTACCTGAACACCGTGTAAAACTAATAATGCTATGTGTGAAAAAAAT
>NC_051421.1:19657411-19696551 GCF_015228065.2 Penaeus monodon | reverse complement strand
CATTCCATGTCGGTTCATGTCCAGCAACATCTAAAGCTGCCCGATTCTTACTTCCCAAAGCACAGCTATTAAATGCAATTCAATTAGCTATCTTTAGATTGTTTTGGGAAATTTCCCTAAATATACACAGCATGAAACAAATGGTTACAGCCACATAGTTAAAGGTTGTAACAGAATACAATAGCTTGCCCCGAGGGAGTCCCGGTTTATCTTTTATTATGGTTGAATGCAGTAATCTGTTCTTACAGCATCACGTTTTTTAAGGTCCATGCCATTTTCTACTCCCCTCCCCCCGCCTTAGCTACACAGAAGGCAAACTCTACACTGGACCAGACCTTCTGCAGACGGCGTGTGATGCATTCTCTCTTATCATTCTTTGGGAAAACCCATGCGTAAGTTTAGTATCAGTATACAATGTATACATAAAATAGCCGCCAGTGTTTTTGACTGTTGATTGCTCGAGAACTCCTTTCTAGTGACTGAAATCTCGGAATTTTGGTGCACAGCCCCATGTCAGGTAATTGCAGTCTTTAATATTTTGCATGATTTCCCAACAAATAGATGTAGATGCTCATTTTCGGTAAATTCTTGCAGCACAAGGATAAAACAGCAAATATGTGTGTGTGTGTGTGTGTGTGTGTGTGTGTGTGTGTGTGTGTGTGTGTGTGTGTGTGTGTGTGTGTGTGTGTGTGTGTGTGTGTGTGTGTGTGTGTGTGTGTGTGGGTGTGTGTGTGTGGGTCATTATCAGACAGAACTGGTGACCTCACCCTCGCGCCCCCAACATTTCCTGCAGCTGATACCCCACGCCACGTGTCAGGTGGACACTCATTGCTTGTGCCCGAGGATGACCCAGTCTTAGTTTGTGCCCAGCGACGTGACCAGGTCGTCACCGTCTCTGGCCACCTCAAGGCAACCCTGCACTCAGCATCTTACACTCTACAACATAGTAGCGTGTGTCCTTTATTTGTTGAGCCATGTGTACCTTAACTACCATTACTGTTCACCAACATTATACAAACTGGTTGCAGCATGGGAGTTGCATCCTTTTGGCTCACAACATGGACACAGAGTCTCCAAAGTCCGCTTGACCATTACTTCCACGATACGACTATGTCGTCAAAACCATGTGAGTACACATTTTGGGGCTCTTTATATATTTCCCTCCCTTCTCCCATAAATGTGTTAAGCTGTATGGAAAGTGACTCTCACGTTTGTTTTATTGGGTAAAAGTGCTAAGTGACACGAAATGTCACGTTCTCACACTATTCCTCTGACCTTAGATCGCATTACTGTGTGATCATGGTATGTGGTCAACAAACATGATTATTGTTCATTAATCAGGTAGTTAATTAATTTCTCTCATTATTAGAAATTTATATTGTTTCAACTACAATGAATTTTATGTGTTCATGATTTTGTTTTTATCAGGACTATGTAGTGACCATCTCGCGATGAGCTCCCACACACGGTAGAGCAGGCTCATGACGTTTGGCGATCTGGCCCCCGCCAACCACCCTGGAACTCTTCGGACCTGAGGGAGTGTACATATCGCGGCTGGGCCATTTAAGCCGCGGAGCCCATAATCAACACTCACTCATCGGCTAGGCTCTCACCATAGAACACCATTGTAAGCTCCACAAATAAAGAGCTAATTTGACTAACCGTAGTGTTTACCTAAACCTACAACTGGTGACTCTTGGAGTTCAGAGTCCAGTAGCCATGAGTCTGTCAGCCTCCCTAAAGCCACTGCCTACCTGCATCATTGCTTGCCTTCCTGAATGGTTCCTGCAGGTGGAACAGGAGTTCCTTCTACGCAACGTCACCTTTACGATCACCAAATATCGGATACTGATGACAAACCTCTCACCTGACCTCCTTCTCTCCGTCAGCGACCTCCTCAACAACCCAAGTACAACACTTACGAACTCCTCAAGGAAGCAATCCTGCAGCGAGTGCCACCCTCCACAAAATGCATTGCGCGCCTTCTTCACAACGTCATTGGACGGCTGTACTCCCTCGGAGATACTCTGACACATACAATGCACCCTTGCCCGTGCCAACACACACCTGCCTCCCAATATCCTGTGCTCGATGTTCCTCCAGCTTCAGAACTCCCCATCGAGCCACTAGCCTCGAAAGCTGATGACATCCGGGCCATGCAGAACACCGCCCAAATTTCAACGGTCTCCACTGGCCCGTCTCACCCTGGAGTCTCTCGCAACACAGGTCGCTGAACTAACAACAGGCTAGCAGCCTGCAACCCTTCACCATGTCCCAGGTTCCACCACCACAGTCCCGCATCTGCCCGTGCCACTCGTGACCGCGGACGAAACTATGTGCCTTAGCATTGTCAAAGCTACAGCCGCCGCCGCTCCCCGACTCCAGGTAGCTACTGTTTTTATCATTACAGATTCAGCACCCGGGCGCATCAGTGCGAGCCCCCCATGTTCCTGGCCGGGAAACGGGCACTGGGGGAACTAATAGTGCCGATCTCTCGCGGTCCCAGACGTGACAACTCGCACCTACGGTTCCTGGTGGACACGGGAGCAGAAGTCAGCTTTATCCCGCATCCCACAGTGACTACACTCACCCGCTTCCTCGCACATTGAGGCTGCCAACTGCTCACCCATCAACGTATACAGGGGAACGTTCCATGGACACTCCTTTTCAGCAGCGCCCCGCACTCGAAGCTGACTTGGGTTTTCCTGGTCGCTGACGTACAGCGACCAATCCTCGGAGCAGACTTCCTTGCGCACCATGGATTCACAGTGGACCTTAAATGTACACCAGTCAGGGGCCCGCACCCTCGCCTCGTCGGCCCTTGTACGCGCCCCTCGCATCTACACAGTGCTACCCAACCAATGCGCCTATCAAACTATACTTCGTGACTTCCCAGCACTGACGAAACCCATTGCACCAGACCGTTTCCGCATTCAGTTCCAGGGGGCGAGATTAAAATCCGTTGCCCCTCCCCTCCCCCTCCAACGAAATCGACCAAATTGTCAGAGCATACCACCAGATTCCCATCGCCGAGGAGGACATCCCAAAGACAGCTGTAACCACCCCCTTCGGCCTATACGAATTTCTTTGTATGCTGTTCAGCCTCCGCAACGCCGCCCAGACCTTCCAATGTTTCATGGATGATGTTACCCGTGGACTACAGGGTGTTTTCGTCTACATCGATGACATACTCATCGCTAGCAGGAGTCGTCAGGAGCACAAAAAGCACCTGCAGAAAGCTGGAGTCGTCATCAACCCTGGTAAGAGTCTTTTCGGAGTCACCTCTCTTACTTTCTTAGGTCACACAATTACCGCGGATGGCATCACCCCAGCTCAGGAGAAGGTCAGCAGCATCAGGCAGTTCCCTAGACCAACAACCAAAAGACAACTTAGGAAGTACCTCGGTATGATAAATTTCTTCAGGAGATTCATTCCCAAGTGTGCACACCTACTGGCTCCCCTACAAAGCCTCCTCATCCCATCCAGGTCAGGATGCGGCAGAGATATTACCTAGACCTCTGAGGAGACCAAAGCTTTCGAAATCAGCAAAGATGCTTTAGCTTCAGGGACCCTCCTCAACCACCCACAGCAAGGGGCAAAGCTCAATATAACCGTTGACGCCTCGGACACCACCATGGGAACTGTTCTGCAGCAAGATCCAGGTAATGGCTGGCAGCCCCTGGCTTTCTTTTTGCAGACTCTTAGTCCTCAGCAAAATCGATACAGTGCTTTTGGCAAAGAACTCCTTGCAGTCTACACTGCCATCAAGCCCCTCACCTTCGCCCTGCACAACAGAAGCCACCGTCAGTCCCCACGTGAAGAAAGACACCTGGATTTCTCTACTAGCATTCCTTTGATGACTGTTCGGTTCTCAACTCCGAGATCGAGTTCCGAGGCAGGATGATTTTCTCGCTCGAAACACATGCGGTTCTGTCCTACATCGCAGGCAATGGCATGTTAGAGCGCTGCACGGCAATAAAGATCCTCAACGGTTTCATCCTCCATTTCCTGGTAGGACTCTGTTACATAGGACCTCTTTACAGTTTCTTCATAGTACCCATACCGGGATTGACAGAACCCACCAAGCCCTCCAGGATCATAGTTATCCGGAGACCAACACCAAGAGAATTTTCGGAAACAGCTCGTGACCGCATGCCCGCTCCGTATTCGACTCAACCATTAAGCACCCCTAGGCCCCTGCAAAGCCTCCCACCCACCGCCGCGCGAGGGATGTGCCATAGGACCTCTGAAGCAAGAGTTGAAATCACCAATGCTTACGCTAGAGGGACCAACACCTCAGCATGACTTGACACGGGGCACTTCAAATCAGAGTTGAAAGTCGTCTTGGACCGCCACTGGGAGTCTTTTGACGCTCCAGGAATGGCAGCTGCTGGTGTCCCACCTCGTGACGAGCTCCTCACGAAATGACAGGCTTGCATTTGGCAAAACTCCTCGCATCCACCGTAGAACTCTTCGGACCTTGACGGATGTACTATGGCAACTTCACACTCATGATTACACATGCGGCATAACTCTGTCCACCCCACAGCTGAAGGGGCGACCCGTCCCCTTCACTTGACGGAAGACACCTGGTATTGTCTTTCATGACCTGCGATGTGGCAACCGTTAAACAGTTCTCAGTTCAAGATCGGCTTCCGGGGCAGCTTATTGATTCGTCGAAGACCGCATGGTCCTACCCTGTGGCAATGGAGTAATCTGGCCGAGGTGAGACCCCAATTGATGGAGCTCGCAGACGGTTTCACGAGCCTCATCACTGGTCGCATTCAGTTTTTGGCCAGTTTAAGATCATGATGCAACCCTGCCATGGTTACAGAACCTTCACTAAGCCTTTCCCGCGGATGCCTATGTGGCTAGGGTCCCAGTTTATGATTATTCTTCTACCCTGAGCAAGAATCCTCTGTGTTATGGTAAGGACAGTGGTTAGGAGATAGATGTTGTCTTTGGGCAAGCTTTGCCGTAGACACCTCAATGGATGCCCTGGAATCTGTATGTATGACCATGTGTCCTTCCCTCAGGGATGTGTGGGCTAGGGCTCCCATGATCGCATCTGCCTCTACCTATAGCATTTCTGTTACCCTCATGGATTGTGTGGCATCCCTTGCTGCAAAGTCGGCGCCTGCAGTGTGGTTTAAGGGATCGACTGATCCATCCATAAAGTAGGTTCTACTACCCGGAGGAGTGATGGCAGCAATGACCCTCTCAGCTTCTGCCTTTAGACTAGGCATGGGATACTGATTCTTCTCCCTGACAAGCTCATAACAAAGAACTCGATCAAGGTTTGGCAGGGCTTCAATAAAGTCAGGGTGGGGGGAGTCCTTGCCCTTGGCAAATAGTTGTTCTTTGAGCTGATAGTGTATCAACACTCTGGCTGTGTGAGACAGCCAGGAGTTGTTTGCATGCAGCTTGTAGTCTTGTTCTAGGCATCTGAGTATCTTATTTGTCTCATGTTTATGTTCCTGGGAGCTTGGATGACCTTTGAAAGGAACTGAGATGCCATTAGATCAGTTCGTGATTCCAGGGGGAGGTTTGCCTCCATGAGGAGGTTGTGGGCCTTCATCCACTTTGGGGCACCCAGAATGATCCTGGCAGCTTCATTTTGGAATGTCTCTAATTTTTCTCTTAATCTTAGCTTTGCGGCAATCAGGGAGACAAAAGCGTAGTCCACAATGGGACAGAAGGCATGTACATAGAATGATCTTAGTACTTTATGTCTATCTCCTATGTGTCTCCCAGTCATTGCTTTCATGACAGACAGTCTTGCTTTGGTTTGGTCAACCAAGTACAGGACCTCCTTTATAAAGAGAGGGTCCATCATTGGAAGAATTGGACCCATTCCCAGGATTGCACCCCACTGGGATGTGTATGTTGAGGATGCAGGACAATAGGGTGTTGAAAAGGGCTGGACTGAGGACTCCACCCTGTGGTGTTCCATTTTCTAGTGACATGTGCTGTGATAGGTGACCTTGGAATCTGACTGAAATAGTCACCTATGCAAGCCAAGAGCTTTCCTGTGATTCCCTGCTGGAGTAGGGTCTCCTGAATAGCAAGAGGACTTGCTAATTCAAAAGCTTTCTCCAGGTCTAGGAATACTACCACAGAAGTGACAGTGCTGATTGTGCTTAATGGCGTGGCTATGCTGTGTGCTGTGCTCATGCCCCTTGTGAACCCATGGATGTGTTCATGTGGGGGGTCCCATTTTCCATTGGTGTCGGTTTAGTACCATTCTCTTGGCCGTCTTGCCCAGACAGCTGAGGAGAGATATGGGGCGGTACTTCCCTGGCTCCTTTGGTTTTGGGAAGGGAACTATGATAGCCCTCTTCCAGCTTGGGATATGCAAGATCACCTGCCAGTCCTAGGCGGAAATGATGGGTAAAGACCCCATCAAAACCTGGGGCTGTGCAAGAACTGTTTTGTAGGTTTTTCTTAGTCCCCTCAGAGAGAAGATAACATCTGTGTTAACGATTTTTCAGCTGCCCTTTCTCTGATATGAGCAAGTCTGCCTGGTTGTAGGGTTTTTGGGTTTTGTTTCCCCAGTTCGGCGGCAGACTGTGCTGCTTGTTCTTGCAGAGAATTCCTGCACCAGTCCGTTTGCTTCTCCACCTTAGGGCTAAGTGGATGACCATTGCCACAGCTCTGTACGTGTGGTTCGGTGGTCAAAGGACTCACCCATTTCAGCCACTTTTCCTGCCTGACTTAGGGCACTTTCCTTGGCATCCCTGTTTGCTTCCCTTAGAAAGGTAGGTTGTTAGGGGTTCTTTGCCTTTAGAAATTTTTTTATACATTGTTCACTCTGTGGTTGACTTCCTTAATCCCGTCATTAAAGTATCAGGCGTCTTTATATCTCCTGGACCATGAAGAGTTTTAGGTATAGTCTGTGAGGCTGCTGATTTATGGCACTGATAAGTCTGGTTCAAGCACTTCCATGTTTCATTCTATGGGGGTTCATTGCTCTAAGACAGTGGGCCAAGGCATTCTGAAAGGCTTGCCAGTTGGCTTGTCTGTTTTCCATCTTGGATTTGCTTGTGACATTTGGGCTGGGCCAGCATCCATAAGGATAGTAACAGTGCCATAATGGTCACTTGTGACAGTCTCATCAACACACCAGAGCCGCAGTGGCCAAGGTGAGGTCTAGGACTCCTCTAACATACGCTGGCTCTTTGGGTATTTAGGAGAGCGATCTTGGGAAAGTCTCAAGCTCATTGGCTAGTGGGTGGCCTGCTGCATCCAGTGCCCTGCTGGGAGCCAGCATGGGGTGGTATGCATTGAAGTCTTCACCTATGATCACTTGGTCTTGTGCTGCAGTAGCACAGACCTGACTGATGTCTAAGCTCCTACAGCCTGGCTGCTGTACACATTGTACAGGTGAATCTCAAGAGTAAGAGATTCGACATCCTCTCCACAGTGCGGTGCATCGGCTATTGCAGAACAAGGGATTGTTGTTCTGACCAGGGTGATCAAGCCTCTTTTGCCAGCTGTGCTTGGCAGCATGAAGACATGATACCCTGAGAAGTGAACAGTCCCTTCTATTAATGTCTCCTGGAGCATGACTCCTTTTTATTGGAGATATCTG
Organism: Penaeus monodon; assembly: GCF_015228065.2. Lineage (NCBI taxonomy): Eukaryota > Metazoa > Arthropoda > Malacostraca > Decapoda > Penaeidae > Penaeus > Penaeus monodon. The sequence continues at coordinate 19,688,960 of NC_051421.1, read as the reverse complement.
ATGTCAGCCGTGGAGGAGTTTCCTTCCTACTAGGAGGTTAGGAAGACTGTACTCTTTTGTTCTGTCCCCAGAAATGGGTGCCTGGGGGAGCAGGAACAAAGTCTGGTCGCTTTTTTAGCAACCTCTTTTTTCCTGAGGGCCGCCACTTTTCCCGGCAGAGCATGCCAGGCTCAGGCGTGATGCCTCTTGGCACAGTTGGGACATTTGGCTCTTGTGTCCCTTAAGGCACACCTCGGTGTTGTGTGCCTTTCTACAGACACCACATTTATGTTTGGCCTTGCAGCTAGCCTGGTGGTGACTGTATCTTAAAGCACCGAAGTGGCTGAAGGAGCCCCAGCTACCCAGATCAAGGTTAGTGATTGGGACTCCTTTCAAGGTCACCAGGACTTGCCTGGTTGGGCGCTTCCCCCCTTTTTGATATTCGGGAAGCATCCACGACCTGTGATCAGATCCACATCATACAAACGTGAGAAGCCAAGTAGCACCACTTTGACTCTCCTATCGTCGGGATTCAGTGGTGAGAGACACACTTTCCTCCCATCATTAAGCTCCTTGGTTTTCTGCATGAAATTCAGGGTAGCTCTTTGGGCATAATAATCATGCCCTAATCTCTGGCAACCCAGATTAACAACCGGATTTTTCTCAACATTTCCAATGCTCCTACCAATTGGTAGGTATTGTCGAAGCCTTTAGGTTTAGTTGCCAAGCTCCCTTCTAGGGGAAGCTTGGGACAGAGCAGAAGTATTAGGGAATTGGTCTGCCAATTTCCAGGACTTCCGCCCTGTGTCCTACTCACAGGACTCTCTCCCTGACCTCGAGGAACTGTCGATCGAGGCTTGATCACGGAATCACTACCGAGATCAGGTAACGCCACGCAAGGTAAACCCAGGTAAAATGGACCTATCCTGAGTGGCATGCTAACGATTGTTTAAGCAAATGTAAGGTCATTTTTTTCGATCCATAATATTTTTAAGACTTTCTAGAACAAGAACGCCCTGGTGTGGTCCTAATGAATTCTATATCCATCACCAATGGCAATAAAATTCGGCACTATGGTTACACATCCAGGCAATCCTCATAAAAGCATAAAAGCCACCATCACTCACGAGTTCCTTACCCTCTCATTCAGCCACCTTGACTTAATGGCAGTCAGGTTATTCACCCCACAGGCACCATTATCCTTTCCACTGCCTATATAAATCCAAATACTAAATTGCCTCTTGCAGACTTCAACAAATTATTCAGTTATACAAACATCCCAGTGTTCTTTGCTGGAAATATCAACGCTACCCACACCACACTACACCACATCGGGGTCACCCTGATCTCATTTTCGGGAACACGACAGCACTTGCCTACCACACACACCTACAACCCGGTCCGAATGTTGGTTTAGACCACATACCTATCATAACTAAAATTTCCACATCACCAATACTAAACAAAGAAAGACGATCTTTCTGGTATAAACAAGCAGACTGATAATCGTTTAAATCCAAATTAAATTATCAAAACTTTTAATTTAATCTTCATGGGCTTGATTCCCAAACAATAAATGGACATTGGAATTGCATCTTCGTCTCCATCGCCTTGATGCTGAGCACCATCCCCAGGTCTCAGTATAAAACATATCATTTCAGCCATCTGAAGGGACAAAACGTCTCCTGACCTGTTTTCAAAGCTGTTTTACTCAAAATTTAAACAGATTAGATGTCCCATCAAACATGTTTATTCTAAGAAGACACATCATCGACAGTCTTGATAATGACCAACAAAAATATTGGACAGATTTAGTTAAAAAAGTAGAATGTAACAGAGTTTGCAATGCACGGGAATTTTGGCAAAATATTAGACAACTTAAAGGTAGTAACTACCCGCCCCCCCTTCTCCCACCTCATTCATAATAACATAAAGTTTCAGATCCCGTGGATGTTATCAAAATTCTTGAAGAACACTGGGCCAAAGTTTTATATCCTCACCCTCCTCATCCCCTGTTTTACTCACAGAATTCAAGAAATTAATCCTGGAGCCAAGAGACTGGGTAGAAACTAACCCAGAGCCTGCGAACTAACAGACCCATGTGAGGGGTGGTGTTACCAAGATGCCGCAGATTTTAATTATTCTTGATCTAATGTTTAACACTCCACAATTAAATGGTAAACTGCCAACACTGACCTTTGATGAGTGTCAGATCTCCAGTACTTTGGATTAATTGTTATCAAGAGGAAAACTGAAAGATCATTTTCACTTCATTATTTTTTTGCTTACTCAATATTGCCTTAATCTTGGATTCTGGAATTTTCTAAGTTAAAATTTGGGAGATCTGTTTAATAATTGTTCGAGTAACTCACCGAGTAACAGGTTCAGATGCACTTAGTGTGGATCTGCTCTGAGACTGATGACTTTTCACCAGTCCCAGCCCATACACATTTTTTCTTCAGTTTTTTGTACTATTTTTTTCTTGTCCAATGAACATATTCCTATGGTTAAGACACGCCTACATTAACAACAGTACTCAGTTGTTCACTTTTTCCCGAGTCAGGTCCTGAGCCGGGTCAAAAGCTATTACTTGTGTCAACTTCGCCTGATAAGTCAATGGGGTGTGAAACCGCATACAAACAAATGGTTAGGTTTGGCTGCCATGTGGTGTAAATCTGGGTGACACTTTACTGGGTTAATTAACTTTTTTCACTATTTCACTTGTTAAAGGATAACCCAGGTGTTACACTACAGAGGAAGTAAAAGAAAAAATAAAGATGTTTCCTCATAAGGCTATAAGCTCCTTACAGATCGGACGCGACTCTCTTATTTACCTTCCTGATACCCTTATACAAGCTTTGACTGACCTTTACAACGCCTATCTCACTACCGGCTATTTTCCAACTCGCTTTAAGACTGCTTTAGTGGCCCTCATTCCTAAGCCACAAAAAGACCTGACTGACCCAAAGAGTTACCGCCCTATTAGTCTACTCGAGACATTAGGCAAAATTTTCAAAAAAATCATAAACACTCGACTAAGGTGGTATCTTGAAGACCATTAACCTTCTCTCACACAAACAATTCGGCTTTCACTCGCATCGCTCAATGCAAAACACACTCAACATCATCACAAACTAAATAAACAACGAAGACCGATGACTAAAGAAGGAGCCTTTGACACAGTCTGGCAAGCTGGCTTCAAGTACAAGCTGTGGACAAAATTCAACTTTCCAACTTTGATCCAAAAGTTGCTCTGTAGTTTTCTTGATGACAGCAGATTAAAATTAAAATTCTTAAACAAAGTTTCAGGCACCATTTCAGTGCACGCTGGAGTACATCAGGGCAGCATGCTTAGCCCAACACTCATACATTATACACAAACGACCTTCCAGACCCCACACACACAGACTATGCTGATGACTGTACGCACTTAGCTCGACACAGTGCACTTTCAGTTGTCATTCAGCGCATCAGTGACGAACTCGACACTGCCTCGAGATGGGAGCATAAATGGTGTATCAAGACTCATGCAACAAAAACAGAAGTTTTCTTTGTAAGAAAACGAAAACTTCCTCCTTACGACATTTACCTCAACACCTTCGATAGACTACAAGCACCTATCCACATCAGATCCTCTTGTATCATCCTTGGTTTAAAACCTTTTTGATATAACCCTACTTTTTCGATTAACCCCACCTGCACTATCAATTCCCCCCCAAAGGCACGCTTGTTCAATAAAAATATCTTATATTTGTGTTCGATTTAAAATCGGACCACACGAAGCTGCATATACTCATGTAAACCTCCCGCACACACCACTTGGCATACAAACTGGCGTATCTAAAAACCAACTTTCGTTTGTCTTAGCACTCAGGGATTAGATAATTTGTTTTTTTGCCATGGTGAAGATAAGTGCAAATTTGTTGTAAATGAGCCGCATCCTTTAGCACAACTCCTAACTCTTCATTTTCATTTGGCCTGACCTACCTTTTCCCTTTGTTTTGTTTCAATTTTTTTAGACTGTGGTTTTCCTCATTCAGTTTCTTACACGTATTTGTTTGTCTTTTTGTTTTAAAGCCCTCACATCCCTGCTTTTAAATACTTTCACTTCTTCACCTGATGCTACTTGACTGCCATAACCTCACTCTCACTACCTCATTATCCTTTGCCATAGCGTGGACCAACATCCTATATCCCTACCCCACCATCCCACTGGTTTCAGTTTCCAGCATGTGACACTTGCTGCTAGTACTCACGTTGTAAGGATTTGTGTGAGCTGAAGAAAGAAATGTCACGGCCAGTGATGTTAATCCAATCATGACGTGGCCGCCAGGGCCGCGCCTCTCCAAAGTCCTGCTGCTGACGAAGGGAAATTTTCTGATTAGCAACCTGATTGGCGACCACCTCCGAGCTTCAACCTGCTTCAACAGCATAGGTTAGCAAAGGGATAGCTCTGGAGTCACAGTCGAAGAGGCCGTGCCTAGAGTATACTGCAGATGGCACCTACACTGTTAACTGTTATCCCTTCCTTCCCTGTTAGCCCAGAATCCTGCTGTTGTTCGGTATAACGGGGTCCCGGGCTGCGCGCCCTCACCCATCTCCCTCGAGAACGCTGCAAACGCAAACTCCATTGCGGGCATGCACTCAAGGTCATAGGGCACCGAGAGTTGGCCGGCCGCCATCCAGCGCAGCCTCGTGTGGCGGAGGGGAAGCCCTGCTCGCCCAAGGACCCGCACCGAACAGATTCAAGATGGTGCTAGGCCACCCCCACTCTTTTCCTCTTCCCAAAGAACCCACTACAGCTATTACCAAAGCTTTACCTGCATGCTGGGTTACCCCTGGCTCCTTTTTCTTCTCCTAAAATCCCTTTTCCTCCCCCCCTTATTATTCCCCTATTTTCTCCTAAATAGCCTTTTTCCTCCACCCCTTATCCTTCCCTATCCCCATTCTTCCTTCCCACTCTCTTTGCAAATTTTTGCCTTTTGCCAGTCTTAGTTAGTTGTGCCAGCGGTTGACGTCTCCAGGTCGCACGCCTTGGCTGCTTCAGGGTGGTTGGCCGGACACGAAACCCGCGCTCAGTTTACCCAGGACATCGTCTGTTTTTCCCCTTCACTGTGTAGTACTCTTCATTAATAAAGACTGGAACCGTTTATAAAATTTATGACTACCATGCTACCCATTGTATTAAGGTTCTGTGCCTTTTACAGCATGTGAGTGTGTTTGTACGTGCGTGTGCATTTGCATGTGCGTGTGCATGAGCATGTGTGTGTGCGTGTGTGCTGGTGTCATTTTTAGGACTCAAAGTATTGGAAGGGTCTTGGCCCACGAAAAATATGTGTTCCCCTTAAGCATAGAGAAATTTTTTATTCCTTTTTTGTTGTTCCCATGGAATTCTATGAAATTATCCTCTTATCACTTTGGCTTTCAACAACTGGACTTTCTTGGCTATTGACCAGTGGCATATGGCCATATTAAAACACCCAAACCCTTTAAGCCAATGGATCGTATTCATTATTTCAATCTAGATAAGGTCATAAAGTTTTGTCTCCCTAGAAAAGTGATTACTTTACTTTTTATTTTCTCATATTATATCATATCTGATAAATTCTGTAAATTCTTTATTTCTGATTCTGAGATAATTTTATTAGGGGCTGTCTATGGTTGAGTATGTTGGGCATACTATTAACAGATGTTTTAAGTAAGGGTGGTGGTGAAACTGAGGGCACTGTGGAGGGAAAGTTCTCTCTATATGGGGATAGAGGTGGGTGATTCTGGTGGATTGACCCTCAGACAGGCCAACACCACCTCCTTCTTTATGACTTTCCGTGGGCTGTATCCCTCAGTTTCTATGTGGTTTTAATTTTTTGTTTATTTGTGGGTTTGGTCCACTCACTTGCCGGCTAATTTGCAGCCTGCTCTTTCCCAGATACCAGAGTGGCCTGGTACCCATATTAGTTTGATTGATTTATTGGCACTATGTAGTTTACAAATGATATTACCCTGCAGTTAATTTTTGGAGGTTTCTAATGATTTAATGGCTTTAAGTGAACTTAATGAATCAGAAAAAATGACTATTCTATCGTGGGTCGTCGATAGTGCAAAATCTAAAATCATGAGTCACTTTGCGGCATAATTTGAGTGCTAGCGGCCATGTCTGAGTCGGAGGGGAGGTATCCTGACTCCCCCTCAAGACCCCTCAATCGAGTACACTTCAGGGCTCCAAGACACACACAAAAACAAGCATTCTGCACAACATCCAAACCTTTCATCGCACGCGGCAGTTCTTGAACATTTTGCTAAAGCGTGGTTAGTGTCTTCTATCTCTCCAGCTGTGTGCAATCGAGTTTGGGATAAAGTCGACAGTGCTTCATTCGATAAGTTTTCTGAAATCCTCGCAAATGAGATGTCAGACAAGGGTGGAAATGTGCAGGTGGTTGCAAATGTGGTTAGAACAAGGAAAAACAAGGGTAATAATCCCAAATATAACAGTTCAGGGCAGAATGAACCACGGCGTGAACCGCCAGTGCGGACGAAGGCAGGAAATAGACATGCCTCGCCCGCGCCCGCTGCGCAGAGCAATCCCACCCTCCCCCACCCTCGCGTGCGTATCCAGAGCCTCCCTCTGGAGCGCAGTACTTTGTCGCACCTTCTCCCTCAGTAACTGCTCGTAAAAATCCATGACCACATGTGGCTAACTGGGCACCGAATCCTGGGCAGTGTCGTAGATGTTTGAGGATGCATCGTATGTCTACTAAGTGCTCTACTAAGCAGTTCTGTCCGTACTGTAACAATCAAGGTCACGCATTTAATGAATGCACATGGTTCCCGGATCAAGTGGCGATCACCCTTAAAAATTCATCGCGAGAATGAACAGGGACGGGCTTATAGTAAGAAAGGTGGTCATTTTTTAGGGGAAGAATGGTAGAGTTTAAACCCAGGAGAGGAAGTGCTTTGGGTCTCCGGTGAAATTACGTCGTCTTCTGGGTCTCGTGTCTTTAGTGCTGGTATACGAACACAGGAATGGGGCCCCCTCTCTTCCCTACTAAGTTTAAAATGGGAAGGTGGCATACTCTTTCATTGATACAGGAAGTTAAGTCAGTCTCGTGATAAAGGGGGGTTTAGAGGAGTTTCAGCTCTCGTCTGAGGTATCACCAGCCAAGGATTGTGTTAGAGGTGTGACTGGATCTAAGCTAGGTGTAGCTGGAACTACGTATGTAAGATTGAGGTTTTTCTTTATCAGTTTGTCGTAGTGAAGGGTTACCATAGTTTCCACGGCCTTTTGCTCCTTGGCCATGATTTTCTATATCGTTCTGATAAGGTTCTGCGACCACAGCAGAATGAGGTAGAAATTCAAGGTCAGGTTTAACAAGCTAATTGAGCGAGTTCCATCGGGGAAAACCCAGACCTTTTCACCCTAGCATGCTTGGTTTCCGCATCTACAACAAACAGCGAAAAGTCTCGATTGTGTCACTCATCATACCCGCCCCAAAACGCATGGACACATCACTCCCTCCCCAATCCTCCTCCCTTGCCCCCTCCCCCTACTTCCCCAGTCTCTACCCCGCAACTACATCCTCCCCCTATCTCTGCTCCACAACCTATTCTACCTCCCTCACGTTCCTAGGTCCTAGTCCTAGGTCTCATTCTATTCATCATGGAATTGTTTCCCCTCAGCATGCTACAGATACCTCACGCACACATCACGCGGCCACATCTCACACATCATCCCACTCATCAAAGCATCGAATGGGGTTGACAATGATGGTTTGGGCACTTGTGGCGCAGGACTCTGTAATTCGCCTTTCCATAAAGTTCTGGTTAATGTAAGGGCCCTTTCGGTTGGTAAATATGGGCACATGCTTGGTCCTCCCTGAGAATTGTCGAGTAAAGGAGACGTGTGTTCTTTCCTCTCTGTATACCTTGCGGGAGGGGAGTGCACAAGTCCATGTGATGAGCTTAAACACCTCCCCCTTTTGTCTATTGATAGTGGTGTCAGATTAATAGATTGTGAGGTCACGGATCTCCTGAAGCTGAGTTTGAACTGCCTGCGTCAGCTTTCTCTGGCGCTGTTTCTTCCACGTCCCCAGATTCAGCTAACCCATTCTCTGCAGCAGTAGCAAAAGCTATGCAGTGGCCATTCGCATTTAGCGAGTGTAAGGAGATACTAGGCAAGTTGTTAAATCAATACCCCGACATTTTACCGACCAAGGACCGTCCGTTAGGCAAAACGCACATGGTAGAGCACTCTATTACTCTAGAACCTGGAGCTAAGCTGCTTTTTGTGCGGCATACAAGATTCCCCCAAGCAGGCGTCAGATTCTAGAAGAGGAAGTGCGCGGTATGCTGCAACAAGGACTGATTCAACCTTCGACTAACCCGTGGTAAGCGCCGATGCTGCTGGTGCCAAAGCATCAGCATGGTTTTCATCTTGTTTGCGATTTTTGACGCCTGAACAAGGTGACCGTTCCATCATCTTTTTCTATTCCTAACCTTTATCAGCTCTTGCAAGACACTGGTGGAAAGAGTAAGGTCTTCTCCTCCATTGATCTGGCGAAAGGTTTCCCTTTAGGTCCCCCTGGCAAAAGGACAGCCGACCGTACACTGCATTCTTGACGCATGTGTCACTTTGAGTTCCTGGTGTCCCCCTAGGGTTCAGGAACTCTCCCCTGGGCATTTAGTCGTCTTATGGCTTTGCCTGCAGGGTTTAATTAATGATCAGGTGCTAGTCTATTTTGACGACATTTTGGGTTTTTTCACCTTCGATCAAGGACCATGAAGCGCGGTTGTGCAGTTTTTTCAGCGACTTTCGGATGGGGTTTACAATTTAAACCCGGGTAAGTGTAAATTCTTCCGTCGTGTTTTTGATTTTCCCCGATCATTCGTTAGTGCTGCAGGTATGCCCCTAACGAGGCCAAGGTAAAAGCTGTCAGCAGTTTTTTATAGACCATTCATTAAGGATTTTGGGAGGATCGCTGCACCATTGACACACTTCCTCAATATTGTCTATCACACGCTCCCGTTCTTGCATTTCCGAGATTTGATCTCCCCTTCATTCTCCACACAGATGCACTGAATGTTGGGCTAGGAGCCGTTTTAATGCAGGAGCACGAAGGGAATCTGCGTCCTATCGGGTTTGTTAGTAGGGTTCTCACTAGTGCAGAGAAAAATTACTCGGTCACCAATAGGGAGATGTTGGCGATATTATACTGGGGTACAGGGTCATGGGTCACACAGACCACATGCTGCTCACATTGCTTAATGGTAATGATCTGTATGGTCATAGGGGACATTACCAGGATATCCTGGGGATATCGTTGGACTTTGTGGGATATTCAGGGCCGCACAAATGTAGCCACTGACACGCTGTCATGTGCGCCAATCGAAAACTCGCAATCTTTGAGGTGGGACGACACTGCTGATTTTCCCCTTCATTTAGCTTGCCTTCGTCAGCTGTTGTGAATAGTGCTTCACAGGTTCCTCCCTTGGTACTGCTGAATAAAGATGAGGTATATGCCGCCCAGCGTGCCGACAAAATTTACGGCCAGATCATTTGGGCCTTAACCAAGGGCACGGCAGTTCCCAAGTTTAAAGGATTGCTGGTTAAGGAATTTTTTCTTAATGACACGGGACTGTTATTTCGGAGATCCCAGCCGAAGCGTATTATGGGTCCGGACAGATCGTCCGACAGGTCCTGGTGGTGCCGGAAAGTTTAGTACGGCGTGTGTTGAAGTATGTTCATGAATACCGTGAGGCAGCGCATTGTGGTGTTTATAAGGCAGTGCAGTTGATCCGTAACTGATTTTATTTTCCGCGGTTAGTAACAAGGGTACCTAATCACGGCAGGTCTTGCAAGACGTGCCCCTTGTACAAGGGTCACACAAGCGATCCCGCGCCTTCGCTAAAGTTCGACATTCCGGATTTTCCCTGGCAGAAGGTGTCATGTGACACTTTGTCTGGTTTCACCACATCACGGTCTGGCAACAAACACATTCTAGTGTTCATGGACAATTTTCCGCTATTGCGGTTTGGGGGTTCCATCAAGGCTGCGGTGTCGTCACGAAGCATTTCGGGCGAATTTATTGCCATGAAGGCTGGGCCAATTTAGCTCGATAACGGTACCGAGTTTTTAAATCAGGTGTTTGCCAGTCTACGCAGCAGCTAATGTCATGCAGGTGAACGTTTTCCGTCCGCACAGGCTAAGGCATTACGGAAGGTTTAAATAGATCCATCTCACCATTTGGTCAGCTGGTGGACAAAAACAGGACGATTGGAAGCTCTTCACCCCTACCTATACTCTTCCCGGGGATAGTCCCCACTTCTTTTCACGGACAAGACAAAAGGTGCCCTCTAACTCCGAGATGAAGCCGCATCCCTCTATGCGGACAACTATGCTATATTTGGTTCTCGTCGCAGCGGGCGTTCGGCAAGCAAAGGCGTTCTGACAGGTCTCGTGACCAAAATTTATACCCCATAGATCGCTCGTGTGAACTATCGGGGTAGTTCCTTGGTATTAAGAAAACTCATGCACATACTACTAAATTTAGCCCGCTAGTCCGTTATTTGTGGGTCCCTACGAGTTTTTGGCAGTAAAGAACAACAAGAAAGAGGCAAGTCTATGCTGAGGTCATGCGTGGTCCATTTTGAGTCTGAAGCTGGCTGATCCCGTATATCAGTGTAGGAATCATGAGTCCTTCATGGTCTCCTTTCTTTATACATCATCTTTCTCCTTACTTGCACTACCCGAGAGTTGCGAGTTTGTCAGGTATATGTGTCTCCCGTAGAGTCTGTTTCTATCTTATAATTAGTTTCGGGTTGCATGTATTACCTGCACCATCATTCTAGACGGGCCATTATATTATTCTTTTGTTTGTTAATGGGTTTTTGTGATATACCTTTATGCGAGTGGTGAAATGATATCTGGCTCTCCTTCCAGGATACTGTCGTCCATATTTTTTGTGCACTCCTCATGGGGGGGGGGACTGCATACCTGCCGCTATGTGAAGACGCACCTGGGGCTATGATTAGGCCTTGGAAGGGTTTTCCTATAACAAGCCGGTGGAGGCCGGTTTCGCTATTGCATTTCCGCAACGCATCAGTCATGCTATACCCCAGGGACCTTAATTCTCTTTGTGACAACTTTACCATAGACCTTCTTGATGCACATGAATCGCCTATTCATGTACCTTATCACGACAATTGCAGAGTTTAATTTTTTAGTAGGGCCTCTCAATCTACAGGTAGGCCCGGCGAGGATTATTAAAATTTTGTGGCCAATATTGCTCACGTACTTTTCAGAGTTGGATGACGAACTCTTACATGCGAAGTCAGGAAGTATAAGGAAAGCTTATCGTCTGTAGTCATAGTAGGGGCGACGGCCGCCTCCGCCAGTTCTACCGCGTCAAGAAACCTCTAATCTGTGTCTGTCCTTCAATAAAGCTGGAAACAGATACTGATTTCCCCTGCCTGCCCGATAATATAGTGGTTGATTTAGTGTATTCAAATTAGAGCCATTATAGTGTCGCTGAATATTCATAAAATAGGAAGATGATCGCTTTCACGAGTCGTCAATGTGTGCCACAGGCACTTGGTGCTGTGAGAAGAGACCAGTGATATGCAATAAGCTCAAAATTTCGGATTTCGTCAACCGTGTCGGACTACATCGTTCAGAGGACCGATCAATAGTCAATCAGTAAAAGGAGAGCTTTGGTGGATGTTTCATGGCACCCGCTCCCCCTACCCTCACGATCCTTCCGACATGATGGTAGTTTCCCCAGCGAAAAAGACTCGGCAGAGAGGTGTGTTAAGCGTTCTTGGAGAAACTATAAATCGGGGCTAGGGCGAGGCTAATAATTAAGGTCATTTACTTTGATCTAAGTCTTCCACAGTTCCATGTATAATGGTCGACGCGAAGATACGTTTTATGGGTTTGGAAGTGCCTTGTCTGCCAGTTTTAATTTTCTTTTTATGGGAGGGAGGCGCCTCCTCTCCCTCACTTCCCGGGGACCTCTCTCGAGATGGTTTGGAGACAGAAGCCTCCATGTCCTGCTTCTCTCTCGAGAAACCGATCGAGAGCCAGGCGAAGTCCTCACAGGAGTCGCCCGGACGGGGAGGTGCGATCCGGATTGTGATTCGGTATCAGCCTCCTTAGGATGTTTATGCTGGGTTGATGCAGTCATTTGATCGACCAATTTAGTCAACTGATAAACTTTAATATTTAGTTATTTAACTGGCAATTTCTTTATCCTTAGCTGCAAGCTGATGACTGACATTACTTGCACTAGGGGTGATGTTAGTTACTGCTGCAGCATAGGAAGTATCGGGTTTGTGTCAAACTTTCCACTTTCCTCTTAGCTTCAGTATAACTAACTTCATGTTTTCTCATATATGCTAATGTCTCAGTCTCCTTCTTCAGGATGCTGCACTCAGCAGATCCTGTCTGATGGGGACCTCCACAGTTAGCACATTTAGAAATCTGACTAGTACAGGTGATGGTGTCATGGGCTTCAGCATATTTATGCCAAACAAATTTATTTGAGTCTTTATCAATACTTTCTTAATGAGGTGTGTTCGAATTTTTGGCATCTTTAACAATGCATTGGCTTTGGGATGTAAGGTCTTAGTTGACACGTTCATATCCGACATTTACATATTCAGTTTTCGCTTGCCCATTCCCATCCTTCTTGGTCATACAATGAATGTCCACTACGTCTTGGTCCTTCATGCTCTCGAGAATTTCTCTTCCTTCCATCGTCCTCAAATCCCTGTGAAAGATACTCCCTTACAGGTATTTGGGCCAATGGGAAAAGTTACTTTAACTCGAAAATCATGAATTTGCGTCAGCTTTAGTAAATCCTAATCTGGGAGTTATATTGTACTTTAACAAGGAGGCTTCCATCTCGCAATTTTTTGACAAAATCAAAATCGCCGTCCACTTGACCATCAAGGACCTTGCATTCTCGGTGGGGATTTTGAAAAGTGTTCTTCTAAGTTTGTCATAAGTAGGGGATTCCATTGTTTGTAGTCAGATTGGTCAAAGAGTGGTCATGAGTCGCCCTACCTCCTTGAGGAGAAGGGGTAACCGGGGTATCATTCATCTTGGGTATCGGACTAGGTCCAACACCTTGGCTCAAAGCCGTAGTCCTGAAGGGATTAAAAACTCTTGGTATCAACCTAACAGCAATAGCAAAGAGAGTAAGGCAGTTTTCCATCCTCTACCCCCTCAGCCTGGTTGCCTTCTTCAGTACCTTAGAGGGATCGAGTTATGTGGAGGACACTTCCTTACCGCCGAACTTGCCTAGGCGAAGGACGGTAAGTCACTGTCCACCCCCAAGCGAATACGGGAGTTCAAGGAACTCCGGTAGGCTCAGGAAGGTCACATTAAGGGGAAAAATAGAATAAAAGAAAAAGTGCGCCCAAAGGACGCCTCGTACTACTGGGCCTCCCTACCCAGGGGTCAAAGCCCACATGGGCTACCATAGTGTAGAAAAGAGCTGCGGGTCTGAGGTGGGCTGCTGACTACGCCTACTGTAGCCTCGTGTCACCTGCAAAAACAAGAGCACTAAAGGTGCAGGCAAAGCACTAGAAAGTCCAAAAGGGTCTGTAATTACAGGTTTTACTTTAGTTCAAACTACTTTATCGAACTCAGAAGCAATAATGTCAAGCGAAACGAGAGGCCCCGGGCTCTAGGGTAGGTCTTGTGGCACAAGACTTTGTATTTATTGCTGCTGTGTTTAAACAAGGTTTTCGCTCATCAAAGTTTCATACACGAGTGTGTTCGAATAGGAAAGTCAGCCGGTGGCTTCACAAATTAACTGATGGTCGTACAGAGAGTATTTGTTGTTAATTGCTCTAAACTGCACAAATCACACAGTACTAAATTCTGTGTAAATGGGCAATACTGCTGATTACGCCACCTACGAACAAAACCTGGGAAAAGATGTCGTCAAGAGCGCCAGTTCCCGGGTCAGCAATACCCAATATTTCATTCTACCCCATACGTGATTTTATGGTTGTCTTCAGTTTTTTCTATGTTTACCCAGAGCACGTCGACTTTCCGCATTTTTATCACTACCAGTTACTTCATAGTCTTGTCTTTTGATATTGAAACCATGTTCGAGATATTACATTAGTTAGTCTTCTATATTATGTTTTCTATCGTCGTTGGTAAACACGCTTTCTACTCCCGCCTATTTGAGGCCAAACTTTAATATTTCGCGTCGCCTGATAACAACCCTGTTTTTGGTGTAAGTGCATACAGCGAGCCTAAGGACGCTGATGGTTGCCATATTCCTCTAGAACTCATCCATTTTATTTCCCTATGAATTACGTTTAACACACCTTACCTCTCACCGAAAAGTAGTTGTATTAACAAGACTAAGAATCGGGCACACAAGACTGACTCATGGGCCGATGATGGCTAAAAGGAAACACTTTGTGAGGGATGCCAAGAGCCATTAACGGTCGCAGATGTAGTGGAAAGATCTCAGACCAAAGACGTATGTACTTGTCTCCCCTATATACAATGAAAAATGTAATGGGGGAGGATTGTGACATGAGGGTCTAATTAGTTTCCTTAGGGCGACTAATATTTTCAATAAATTTTAATTATGCATAATGTTTATGCAATAATTTTTATACACTTAGAGCATAATATTTATGCTTTGATTTGAATTTATTGTTATTTGTAATATATTATTGATAGTTTTTTAAAGTTTAAATATTTTAATATTTCTATCTAAAAAAGTTATTCACCGCTAATGACCTTAGCTGTTACGCGGCAAATAATTTGAAACAATCAATCTTACCTCTCACTAAAGAACGGACAGCTCGTAGAACAGAAAATTACAGATACACAGGACCTTTTCTCCTACTCTGAGGATCGGAACGCTACTGAGCTGAGTGTGGTGGGTGCGGATGCTGGCCGCGCGCTGGGTGATATTGCCAACTTCTTATTCTTCACCTTTCTAAATATCTCTTTATCCTTCAATTTACCAACGCAGGCATTTCTACAAGCAATATTTCTTTGTGATATGACATACTTATAGAACGCCAATTGCAGTATCATGTTGCAGGAATAAGCAGACCCCAAATAATTAGAAGGAAAGTAGTGGCAATGCACGAAAACTGTTACCATATATCGGCGAGGAGAGAATGGAATTAGTGCCTCTCTAGAAACTTTTCTCCGCCTCAGAAAATTCTTTTATTAAACGCAAGGTAGTGGACAAGACGGGCCCCTCATAAAATTCGGGAGGATACTCTGGTTTCATGTTCGAAAGTAGTACGAGCATTATTCACACAGCATTCAGGGTGAAATTTAACGAAAATAACATAGACGGACAATCAGGAAACCAAAGAGATATAAATATATATAAATACATAGTCATTTGGTTGTTTATAATAACAACCAATCTACACATCAGGACAAGAACTATCACTGTTACACATTCATACTGTGCATATTTATGTATACATTCACACATACATAGAAAAATACATATACAGATAAGCTCGAGCTCGCGCGCGCGCGCGCCACCACAACACACACACACACACACCACACACAACACATACACACACACAACACACACATACACACACACTCCACACACACAAACGCACACGCACACATACACACACAACACAACACACACACACACACACACACACACACACACACACACACACACACACACAACGCACACACACACACACACACAACACACACACACAGTGTGTGTGTGTGTGTGTGTTTCATGTATATATCTAATATATGTATGGTCATCATCATCATAACGTATGTCATGTTGAGCAGCCGTGGACCTCTCACCATCTTCGCACTAAACTCGATCTTACGCTTTTCTTTCCACTTGTACATCGCAGCCGCAAATATCTTTGATATTGTCGCTCAGTCTTGTCTCGGTTGCCTCTTCCTCTGTTTACCTATCACCATCCCTGTCAGCAAGTTTTTCTCAATACTTTACTTCTATACATGACCAATAAACTTTAATTTCCTCTTGTTCAAGATGTCCAACAGTCGGTCTTTACAATTTATTTTCTCAGCACTTCATCATTCGTCTTCTTCCTGTCCAGCTAATATGCAGTACTCGTCTGTAACACCACATTTCAAAAACTATTGATCTTTTAATTGTCTATCTACTTCAACACCCAAACACTCAAAACCCATATGATGCAATTGGGAAAAACTAATGAGTTCAATAACCTCACCTTTGTCCGTAAGGTAATGCTTCGGTCTTTCCAGATGTATTGAGAGGAATTGTGGCGTTTTTGGCAATGGTAATTCTTCCCTTTATCTCCGGGAATATATGTATGTGTATGTATATATAAATACATATATATTATATACATACATACCTACATACATACATGCATACATACATATGTATATGTATGTATGTGTATAAAATATATATATATATATAATATATATATATTATATATATTTTATATATATATTTGTGTGTGTGTGTGTGTGTGTGTGTGTGTGTGTGTGTGTTGTGTGTGTGTGTGTGTGTGTGTGTAGTGTGTGTGTGTGTATTTATCTCTATATATATGTATGTATGTATGTATGTATATATATATATGTATATATATATATATTATATAACAAAACACCACACACATACACTCACATGTGTGTGTGTTTTGTGTGGTGTGTGGTGTGTGTGTGTGGTGTGTGTGTGTGTGTGTGTGTGTGTGGTGTGTGTGTGTGTGTGTGTGTGTGTGGTGTGGGTGTGTGTGTGTGTGGTGTGTGTGTGTGTGTGTGTGTGTGTGCATAATCAGTTTTGATATTTCTCTGGAACGGAAGGGAATACTTCACTCTCTCACTTAGGTGTGAACATTTAAGTAAACTCGTGGCTGCTGCGCACACCTAACCTTTTACGGTCTTATCGCTTTAGGACTCTATGGCAAGAGTAGATAATGCTGGAGTTTCCATGACACATCAGGCAAAGGAGTAATTTGTACACGTCATTTCAGCGTGTACTTTCAGCATTCCTCAGTGCCCCAGAATCATTCGCGTGTAAACTACTAGTAAAGTACAAAGAAAGACACGGATTTAGGTGTATGTGTACTCACTTTGTATGTAGGAGCCCTTTACACAGCTTATGCTTTCCTGTATGATAATATTTATGTGAAGTAAATTACAGCAAAGCTTACTTCGTCTGAAGAAACGATTGGAGTGAATGCGAAAGTTTCATCCTTATGTTTGCTATAAAGTTGTATCACTCATGCCAGCTATGCACTTGAGTAGATAACTTTAAGTTCAAAAGCGGCATCTGGTATTCGTTATACAATGTCACCACTAGTGCGTCATCCATTTTGTAACTTGTTGCGGATAATTCTTCTCTTTTTGACATTTTAAAAACTGTTCCTTTTTAATTTCCATGGAAATTTCCCCTATTTTCCAGGCCAAAGAAAACATACAAAACACAGAGAATAGCAGCTACTAATAAACATTTCATATCTAGGAAATTTGGTATTTACGAGGGTAGATATAAATAACGCTACCTTCAAAAATAAATTATAACATTAGTTGCATACATTAATAATGTAAACAATTATATGATGGGAAAATTATCAAATGAGCAAATCCAGCCACTCAACCCATTCACATCACGACACTGTAGTGACCAGCAAGGTGATTATAGTTTTAGACTTTATTTATTTCTCTCGATGGCCTAGCGGTAAGCAACCCGACGGCACGGTGGGTTTGGGACAAATACCATGTGTCAACGTATCTTTGGTTGAGAGATAGTATTCGTCACTGTACATACACACATGCGAACTGTTTTGGTTCCCTAATATTCCGTTACGCGTGCACAACGGGGTTTCACAATTTATTATCAAGAAAGCTTAAAAACTAACACTTCCCGTAAGGAAAATCAAAAGGAAACACGCACAAAAAAGAAATCAAACAAACACATAAAACTTATATTTGATAAGACAGCTTGGATTTATACACAAAAAAACGAAAATATAGCAAAGCTTGCATATACTACTGGCGTACAAAAGTTCTGCCTCGAACCCTCCGTCCGTAACCAGGAGAAATCCCTCTTTCCAGATTTATATCGAGAACACCCGTAAGTATAGGTACTGCGGCTATTTTGTAATTTAATGCGCCAAGGACGTCCTCCCTGGGCGCGTGTGCACGGCGCATTCTGTAGGAACTGGAAAGTATGAAGGCGGGCGAATCACTCAATAAATTGTCAGTTTATGGAAGCGGGAATAATTTCCAGTCTCGTACAAGTTAGGTTTATATCATGTGACCTAAACAACATCAATGGTAAACTCTTCAAAGTAAGGGTCATATGCTAGCGGTCAGTGGGTAGCTGGATCTCATTAAAAAACTGTATTAAAATGAAAACGTATATACAACAGAGTAAAACTGTTGTATTATAAAATATAAAATACCGGACGCAGCTCATGAAGAAAGTAAAAACATCCTGACTATAATTTACAATAAACACCCAATAGGACCGTGAAGGTAGTGCATGAATTATGGAGGAATAAGATAAAACGTGCATGGGACTAAACTCTGTCGCAGTAAGAAACGTTTGAAGAACACATCGATGACATGAAGGAAAAAATATTGAATAATGCAAGGAGGCACTTGTATTATATCTCTGACATATCGCAGAACGTACATGGTGTTTCGAAGGAATCTACCTCTCATTTCCTTCGCAAACGAAGCATAGCTACGATATCGACCCCGACAGCTGGGGAGGCATGAAGGATATCAAGGAAATTGAGGGGTAAAAGCGACTAATCGAAGTAAACTTTCAGTAATTTAGTATTGCGAAGCACATTCATAGTAAAAGGGGGCTTCGGCCCCTTACCCCTTACGACCACTATCCGCCGTTTTGTTGTTAATGCCATGATATTTTACATAATAAAGGTGACACAGAGCCTTACACATAGTCTAACCATGATGGACTGATTTGAATTTCAAATGGCTTTCCTTAGATCCAGCTTCTACTGTCACGTGATGATCTATATTACAAATCTGATTGGCTCTAGCTAATGTCTATTGTGACGGTCAAGTGCAAATCCTATGGCTCATTTGATTCCCTCTCTTACGTTATCCGCTATACTTCCGTCAGATTGTTTAGTCGCTTCCGCCTTCGCGTCGTGTCTCTCGCCGCTGGAAGTCTTATGGAGTGCCTGAATTTTTTAATTTTTGCATCCTCTCTTACTACCTTTATTATTATAGAAGAAAAGTGAAATCTTAGAATGTTACGTTCAATCGGATGATTTTGGTGATGGCATTATTTCCAACAATACCTATTCATTTATACTATAGGAGTTCATGGGACAAATTATCACATTAACTTTTCTTTATAGCAATTCCAATCCATGAAAGGAAAACGGATTTTGTAACGGGCTAACAAACTATACGGGTATAAAGAAATATGTAAACACTAGAGATGCTTCCAGGGAAAAACGGGAAAAAAAAGGAAAATATCTGCATGAATGAAGCGAAAACCAGCGAAACAACAACAACAACAACAATAAGGATAATAAATAATAAATAATAATAATAATAATAATATAATAATAATAAATAATAATAATAATAATAATAATAATAATAATAATAAAAATAATAATAATGTACGCCAGTGGGTCTTTGTCTCTGTGCGAAACATGTGTTAACATGAAAAGGATGACCTGGGCATGTGTTAACATGAAGGGACCGGGCAAACATGACGCAGCTGGCTGTGAGGGAGGAAAAATCCAAGAGAGAGACGCAGTTGGGTGCTGCCCTGTGAAGACCTCGTGTGTGCCTTGTGACCGATTTTTTGTGTTGCCTTTTAAAAGCTGTATCGTGCAGTGTGACATGCGGGTTTTCCCCCCCTGTATTGTGCCTATAGAAAAGTGTACGGGTAAATAACTTGGGTGTAAATAAAGGAAAGACGTCATTTTGTGTTATTTCGTGCCCTGCCTCGCCCCCTGGCGTTTCCTCTGGTGGTGTTCTGGGACGTTGGGGGTGCTCGGTGCCTCTTGGAGCGTCAGTGTTCACGACCCTGTGCATAGCACGCCGTCTGCCTAGCCTGCCTTGTGTTGGTTTTAACAACAACAACAACAATAATAATATTAATAATAATAATAATAATAATGATAATAATAATAATAATAATAATATTAATAATAATAATAATAATCATAATAATAATAATAAAACAATAACAAAAAATAAAAAATGATAATAAATAACAAAGAAAAGTAGAGATGTGGACACTAAGTTGCCACTTGATTCTTACCCGACAAAAATTAAAATTTTTTCTGAAAAAAAAAAAAAGTTACTGTATACAGTACATACTTTCACAACTTTCCCCAACTCTGATCACGTTTGTAAAAGTGTTCCCTTTTCCGTCTCTGCTTAACGAATTGCAAGGTATTATTAGCAGGGATATTTTTGATAAAAGCGACCCGTAGGTATGTAGGTGTTTTCTTGTTCCCCTCATATATCACAAGCCATACAAACCCGAGTTTTCCAGTCTCCTTAAATGAAGGGTTGGGAATGTTTTGAGGAACACATCTTTGGTTTCAACTTTTTGCTACAAAAAAAAACACGATGATGTCGATGGAAAGGTGATAGGAAATTGAAATATAATAATAGTTATATTATGCTGATAAAAATGTGGGGAAATAAAAAAAATATAAAATGATGTAATGTAAAAAATAGCAAAAATAAAATAATAATGATAAAACAATAAAAGTGACACTTATAGTAAAAATAATAGTAATGATTAAATAATAACAAAATAACAATAAAAAAATAGTAGTAGATGTAGTAGTAGTATAGTATAGTAGTGTAGTATAAAATAAATAAAAATAAAAAAATAAAAAAACAATATTAATAACAATAATGAGGAAAAAAATAAAAATTTTAATAAAAATAATAATATGATAATAAAATAATAAAAAAAAATAATAAAAATAATAAAGCAAAACAACACTAATAAAAAAAATAGGAAATAATAATAATAACAAGAATAACAATAAAAATAATAAAATTCATAATCAAATTATAATAAACAATAAAAACAAAACGCCTAAAACAATAATGAGGGGAAAAAAAAAAAAATAATAAATTTTTATTATTCTTTCTTTTAATGATAAATTATAATAAAAATAATAATGAAACAAAAATAATAATAAAAAATAATAATAAAAATAAAATTAAAAAATGATTAATGATAATAATAAAAATAATAATAATAAAATAATAATAATAATGATAATGATAACAGTTAAAAAACAAAAAAAAAAAAATAATAATATAAATAATAATAGTAATAATAACATTAATAATAATAAAAGGCAATACGGTGTAGTAATAGAGATAATGATATAAGATAATAATAAAAATAATAAATAATAATAATAATAACAGTTATAATAATAATAATGATGATATAATGATAATTATGATGAGATGATGATGATGATGATGATTATGATGATGATGATGATATGACAGTGATGATGATGATAATGATATGATGATGATGATGATGATAATAATTATTATTATTATATTATTATTATAACAATAATGATGATGAAAGTGATAATGATGATGATGACGATAATAATAATAATAATAATAATAATAATAATAATAATAATAATATTAATAAAATAATGTAAAAAATTAAAAATGATGCAATAACAATAATAAAAAATAATAATAATAATAATAAAAGTAACAAAAACAAAAACAATAAAAATACAATAAAAAAGTAGTAGTGGTAGTAGTAATGATAATGATAAAAGAAATAATAATAAAAAAAAATAAAATAAAAGTGGTATAGTATAGTAGTAGTAGTAGTAGATTTTTAGGGTTGTGTAATGATAAAATACATACTACTATTTTATATAGTAAAATAAAAATGAAAACAAAAGCAAAAATGATGAGATGATGATATGTGATGATGATGATGAGATATGATATGAGATTTAATAACAATTATATAATAATGTATAGTAGTGGTAGTAGTGAATAATAAAAATAATAATAATAAAAATAATAATAAAAATAATAAAAATAATAATGATAATAAAAATAATAATAAAAAAATAAATAATAATAAAAATTAATAATAATAAAAATGATAATAATGAAAAAAAATAATAATAATAAAAATAAAATAAAATAAAATAATAGAATAAGAGTATAGTAGTAGTAGTAGTATAGTATTGTAGGATTGTGTAAGATAAAAATACTACTTTTACTACTACTATAATAAAAATAAGATAATAAAACAAAACAAAAACAACAACAAAAACAACAAAATAATAAAAAAAAAAAAAAAAAATAATATTATTTTTTAATATAATGAAATAATAATAATAATGTAATGACAAAAATTAAAAATACATAAAAAATAAAAGGGAAAAATCATAATAATAATAATAATAATAATAACAATAATAAAATAATAATCAATATAATAATATAAAAATAATAAACATGTAAAATAAGATAATAATAATAAAAATAAAATGATTATAATAATAATAATAAAAAAATAATAATAACAAAATCATTGTTATTATTTTATTATTATTTTTATTATATTTTTTTATTTTATTATTTTATTATATTATATTATTATAAACCAAAAACATCAAAAAAAAGCAATGATAATGACATGTGAATCACGAAAAAAACTCTTTATCAATTTAACCGGAAAAAGGGAAATTTCCCCAATTATTATCACTCGGAAATTTTTGTTTCTTTTTCTTTTTATAATTACTTTTTCCTTAAAGCATATCGGAAAAACACTGTAAAATGATAAAAGAATTTATTTTCATAGTTCAAAGACCCTGCAGGAACTGAACTATTTTTGGGGCTAGAAAACGCGAAATACCGTTTTTTGTTATAATTTTACATATACTATCTAAATAAAAAATCGTGTGGATAAAAAAAGTTTAGGTTTATATCAAAAAATAACCCAAGTTCTTTTTTGAAAAAGGCTTTGCATCATATTAATGGTTCCGATATTCAGATCATGAGTAAGTTAGTTCATGCATAGCGTTTTGTAAAGATAAAACCCTTTTGAAACAACTTATCTTTCAGTCCTTTTTGAACAGTTGGAACAAAAAATATATTCGGCAGATGTATTTCCTTTCTAACGCAGCATGTTTTCTATGCAGTGCAAGTAGAGTGAGCGAAGGAGAGAGAGAGAGAGAGAGAGAGAGAGAGAGAGAGAGAGAGAGAGGGGGAGAAAAGAGAGAGAGAGAGAGAGAGAGATGAGAGAGAAAAAAGAGAGGAAGAGGAGAAAGAGGAGGAAGAGCAGGAAGAGGAGGAGGAGGAGGAGAGAATGAGACTTGCGAGGATATCGAGTCATGACGTCACACCACAAGGGCATGCATGGGCAGCTGCACCAAAAAGTGTAGAGCCAGCAAAGCATCCTTCTTTCATTATAAAACTCAGATATCATATCGCCATTTACTTGGATTTTTTTTCTTTGTAGCTTACTGTCACAACGGACTTGCAGATATAAAATTCTTGGTTTTGTTACTAAATTGCACAATGCTCAGAAGTTGGTCGTCTCTTAAGATGCTGAAAGTTATGATATAAAGATGATAAGAAATACAATGTTATCGATTATCATTTTCAACAATTAATTACAACGACATTACTAAAACTACAACAACAACTGCTACTGCTACTATCATTACTACTACTACTGCTATTACTACTACTAATAATAATAATCATAGTATTAATGATAATAATAATAATAATAACGATAACAAAGATAATAATAATAACAAAAAACTCAGCGTCTAACAGAACGACACCAAAGAAATTTTTCCTTCTGCCATGACGTCAACGAGCATCACCCGCACGACAAACCTGTTGAGTCATACCCGGCTGTAGGAAGTCCGCGCGTTTGAATAAGCTTTGGAAATACCCTGCTAAGAGTTTTTTGTCTGGAATCCATCCACCGACTTGAGATATTACGAAAAACACTTAATAATTAAAAATTGTTTATTTCCCTTCAGATACTGTATATTTCATTCTTAGAGCAAAGTGGGAACTTCAACACACAGAAAAGGGGAGAAAACAACGAAAATTTAGTGAAGATAAACATACATACATATACAAGTGTATTTTATTCCATTTACACGACCTGCGAAAAACACACACACATAAAATTTGATCTTCCGGTGCACTTGAAGAACAGTCAATTGAACTGTACTTGTCTCAAAGGGCTGTTCCATAGTGATAACCGTATTTAATCAACAGAGTGTAGCTTTCGAATAATTATGCAAATAACAAGTAAACCTATGGGATTTACATGCAAGAGTAATGTGTCTTTTTTATCCAAAGAGCCACCGTGTGCTATTGCATACTTAACCAACATACCGGTACTTTTAACAATATTATTATGAAGTTATTTCTTTGGAAATAGCAACGACACAAAAGACGACAACAACGTCAACAACAGCAACAACAATGATAATAATAATGAAAATAATAATGGCTAGAAATAAGTTAAGGATTGTAGTTGCAAATATCTCCTACTTTTTCTTTATAGGATATATTCGGAACTACACACCATTGGCTTATTTCTAACAAGGGCACGCAAATCCCAAAGGTATAATTATACATACATGCATATATATCATATAGGTTTAATTATGCATACAAACTTAATGTACATATTATATATATATATATATATATATATATATATATATATATATATATATGCATATACACACTCACACATATATGTGTATGTATGTATGTATGTATGTACGTATGTATGTATGTATGTATGTATGTATGTATGTATGTATGTATGTATGTATGTATGTATGTATGTATGTATGTATGTATGATTATGTAGTATGTTGTATGTATGTATGTATGTAGATGTATGTATGTATTATATTATATAGATATATATATATATAATATATATATATATATATATACTATATATAAATATAAATAAATACATAATATATATATATATATATACTCACACACACACCGTTATTCATATATTATATATATATAATATATATATATCATAATATATATATATATGTATATATATATATATATATATATATATATGTATATATGTATATATATATTCTTCTTTTAACATATAAAATTCATAAATTCATAATATTCTTCTTTTAACATATAAAATTCATACATATAAAGTCATGTCTGAGCGCCGTGGTCACAGCATGATACTTAATTGTAGTTTTCATGTTGTTATGCTCTTGGAGTGAGTACGTGGTAGGGTCCCAGTTCCTTTCCACGGAAGAGTGCCGGTGGTACCTTTTTAGGTAATCATTCTCTCTATTTTCCGGGCTTGGGACCAGCGCTGACTTGGGCTGGCTTGGCCACCAGTGGCTAGGTAGGCAATCGAGGTGAAGTCATGCCAAGGAACAACGCGCCGGCCGGTGATCGAACCCTTGAATCAGATTGCCGTCGTGACAGTCCGACGCTCTAACCATTCGGCCACCGCGGCCCCATATATATATATAATAATATAATGTATTTATTTATTTATCTATCTATCTGTCTATCTATCTGTCTATCTATCTCTCTATCTATCTACATCTATCTATATCTATCTATCTATCTATCTATCTATCTATCTATCTAGTATATTTATTATTTATCTATATATCGGTATATATATATATATATATATATACATATCATATAGATATATATATATCATATATATATATATAATATTATATATATATATATATATATATATATATATATATATATTATATATATATTTGTGTGTGTGTGTGTGTGTGTGTGTTGTGTGTTGTGTGTTGGTGTGTGTGTGTGTGTGTGTGTGTGTGGTGTGTGTGTGTGTGGTGTGCACACACACACGTTTATTCATATATATATATATATATATATATATATATATATATATATATATATATATATGTATATATATATATATATATATATATAACACATATATATATATACACACATGTATATACATAAACACATATATATATATGTAGATGTGAGTGTATATATATATATATATATATATATATATATATATAAGCACAGAGAGAGAGAGAGAGAGAGAGAGAGAGAGAGAGAGAGAGAGAGAGAGAGAGAGAGAGAGAGAGAGAGAGACTACCACTATCTGCAAACTAAAACTCCACAATGAGAGGGAAAGGTACTCCTACCACAGCGCCCCTGATAACAACTTGGGAGAAAGCTTATGGGAACCGGAAATAAGAAACGGTAAAGAGACATATTAGAAAATGTTAAGGAATTACGCAATGCCATTAGCAGAAACAAAGGAAATAGCCAAAATTATGATAACTACTCCTTTTGGCTGTGTAGCCGTGACCTCGGAGTGGTAGAGGAAGTAGGAGAATGAACCCTGAGGGCAGCGAGACATTAAATTTTCCAACATTAATATCACTGATAATGACTGGACCATGGATCAGTCAACCGTATCAGTTCACAAAGCAGAAAGGTGGTAAAAAGACAGTTATTTGTGTCTTTAAGTAAGAGTTCCCTCTTATCTTCAGAAGGGTGGTAGTATTAAAATTTGTATTAGTTGTAATTTAAGGAAAAGAAGTGTAAGAACTACAACAACGTTTGTAACAACAGTAGTATTAATAATGGTATTTATTCATAATTTAGGTAACAATAGTAGTATTAATAATGATATTTATTAATAATTTAGGTAGCAGTAGCAGTGGTATTGTAGTGATTTTGAGAGGATAAGGTCTGATCCATTCTTTAAAAAAAATGTAATGCTAACAAAAAATGAATAAATAAATGGCAGGTTTGTGGTAGGCCGAAAAACAAAGGTAGAATGTCTACATTTATTTAAAACAAAGAAACCGAAACACAAAAAAATATAAACATAATAAAACACTAACAACGGAAAATATAAAAACTATAAAAGCTGGGATTTAAAACAAAACTAATGAAAGTTAAAAAACCGAAACAAAAACAAGAACACAAAATAATAAAAGAAACTGAGACACAACATAAATAAAAAACATTAAAGATGCTAGGAAAGAAACATAAAAGGGCTACAAATAAAATAAAACTAAGACGGTCCAGCAAAATAAATCAAAGTCTCATATAAACATTGCAACTTTCTTCCTTATTATTTTCCCTTGTTTTTTTTGGGGCCATAAACAATCACTCTACTTAACTTTTGGCTCGGTGGGTCTTGCAGCTCGAAAAAAAAGAGAGGGGGGCGATCCCAGAGTCCCAGCGTTAACCCTACGGCCTATTCGATTAATCTGCCCGCCAGACAAAAGTCGGGAGCGGGCGAAAAAAACAAACATGGCGGACGTTTATCATTTGGTTCTTTTTTTACTATTTTTTTAATTTGCTAATTACTTGAAGAATTTTTTTTGCTGGTTACAATAACAAAATCTCAAAATTGTACAATAAACATAAATATGAGCAAAAATAAAAGTTTAAAAATACGATACACGAAAGGTTAAAATCATGAACAAAACACAGAAAAACAGACACACAGAAAATAAAACAATTTAAAGGGCATTAAAAATAACCTAAGCCAACTAAAACTCAATAAAACAGTATATAAACAATAAATTTTTAAAGGAAGGGTATTTCGAGCCAGCCTTCCTTGGAAGGCGTGCTTGGCCAAGAGATGGCGCTCCACAAAAAAGGGGTAACCCCCTTAAAATTGTTCAGATCACTAAAACTACCCACGGGCACGGGGTCCGAAGCTGCCGCAAACGTTAATTACGAGGAAGCCTACCGTAACAAGTCCCTTTCGTATTGATCAAAGCCACCCATTTTGACCTAAGGTGCCCTGGCGCAATCAACACGATGCAAACGGGACACGCTGGCAGCGGAGGACTAGACAAACAAGCGCGTCTCACAGCATCAACAGTACATCAGCAGCAACACTCTCACAGACAGGACAGGATCTGTAAAGTAGAGTGCGCTAGGGACACCGAGAAACAGGCCATAACTACTTAAAAGGGGCATGCATTGTTCAAAGTCCGTGAAATGTTCTGCCGGATCGACGACCTGGGAAAAAAACAACATTCATGCTCTAATCAGAACCATTCACCTTAAAAGCCATTCACCATAAAAGCCATTCACCATAAAAGCCATTCACCATAAAAGCCATTCACCATAAAAGCCATTCACCATAAAAGCCATTCACCATAAAAGCCATTCACCATAAAAGCCATTCACCATAAAAGCCATTCACCATAAAAGAGACAGAAAAATAAAAAGTACAAGTAACGTAATCGGTTCGACTTCACTATTGGTATCAGCATAGAACACCAGCTACTAGGTTCTGAAAATTGATAACGTGTCGTACATTAGCATACATACATTATATGAAGACAAAATATTTCAATATAGTACATAGTCACACAATCACTGAGCACTAGGGTTTGGTCCATGCAACGTGACCACTGCACCGGTTCGCGGGATTGGGTCCGAGTTCTGGCATCCTTCCTTTTGTAATGTATTGCACTGCAACCCATGCTCGGCTGAACAGGCAGCAAGCAAGGCAATAGCAAGGGGTCCTCTGCTTCTAGATGATCATTTTTCATCCATCTACCGCCTCATGTGGCAGATGCAATTCCTGGGGTGGATAATAGGGCTTCAAGTAATTAGCATGAACTCTACGCTCACGAGCTTCGCCATACAGATTCCTTACTAGGAATACAACAGGCCCTAATTTCTTGAGAACACGGGCTGGGCCTTCCCAACGGGGCGACAACGTATTTGATCGCCTGTATACCTTTGTGAGAACCAATGCTCCTTCCTTCAAAGACAGATGCTTCCTGACTTTCCGATCGTAATCCCTGGTCCAACCCATTCGAGCTTTCCTGCATGCTTCCTGAGCAGCAGTCCAGGCTAACTGCAGTCTGTGCCGCAAGATAAATGGTGCGGCATCATCGTAGACCGGTTTCATAGTCAGTCCTATGGGCATATCGATTGGGTGACCCTGGAACAAATGTAATGGCTGGTCCATTACAGAGCGGTGTATAGAGGTATTTAGAGCAAACCTCACCTGAGGAAGGACATCATCCCAGTAATATGCAGCCTGGTCACATAGAGCAATCAGAGCTTCTTTTACCACTCTGTTGGTTCTTTCTACCATACCATTTGCTTGAGGATTGTACGGTAGGGTCAGCTTAAATTTTGTTTGGAGTTCACGGCAAACAGAAGCCAAGAGGTTGTTATTAAACTCTGCTCCCCCATCTGTCTGCAACTCTAGTGGTGGCCCATACACTGTGACAAAACTGTCAATGAATGCAGTGGCAATAGTTTCAGCTCGCTTATCACGCAGAGGTATTAACTCCACGTAACGGGATAAGTGGTCAACTATCACTAAGGTATAAATATTTCCTCTTTCCGTCTGTGGTAATTGAATCAGGTCTGCGGAAACCCTTTCAAGAGGACGGGCAACTTCTGGCGCTGCAGCTAGTGGTGCATTTTTGCTGGAGCAGCCTTTCTTCATCTGGCAGTCTGGACAGGTCTTAACAAACTGTTTAGTAAAAGAGAGCATATTAGGGAAATAGAACATTGTTTTGGCTTTATTAAATGTTCTGAATATACCTGGATGTGCTGACAGGGGTGAGGCATGGGACAGACGTAATGCTGATTCTCTCAAATGGCGAGGCACCACAACCCTGCGAAGAATCCGGTCACCTGAGTCCTGCAGATGGTACAAGACCCCATTCCCAACTTCAAATTCAGCTAAGGATGCTGGTAACTTTGCAGTTGGAACTAATCCACCATCGAGGTACTCAACTAGCTGTGCCCAGGTAGGGTCTTTTAGCTGTTCTGCACGCAAAACCAGTGGGTCATTATCTTCCAGTATCTCTGTGGCAGCAACCACAGCAGTTTCAGCTCTTGATATCATATCAGGAACATGGTGTATAGCTCCTTTCTTATAGATGATATCAAAGTTATAATGTTGCAGGTCAATACACCATCGAGACATCCTTGGACTTTTGGTCTTCCTGGTAAACACATAAACCAGAGGGCGGTGATCGGTATACACCGTGAATTTCTGTCCATAAACGTATGGGTCGAAGGCCCTTACTGCCTCAACAACAGCAAGTGCCTCACTGTCAGTGGCACTGTAGCGAGTCTCTGGCCCATTCTTTTTTCTGGAGAAATATGCTACAGCATGAGGTGTGCCTTCTGCATCACGCTGCATCAAACATGCACCAATAGCTATTTTTGAGGCGTCACAATGGACCTCAAAGGGTTTATTATAATTAGGGTTTTGCAGGGTAGGGGCAGACACCAAGGCAGACTTCAGGCTTTCAAAAGACTGTTGGCATTCCTCAGTCCAAATGAACTTGCTGTTCTTCCTTGTCAATGAAGTCAAAGGAGCTGCT
This sequence comes from Penaeus monodon, assembly GCF_015228065.2. Classification (NCBI taxonomy): domain Eukaryota; kingdom Metazoa; phylum Arthropoda; class Malacostraca; order Decapoda; family Penaeidae; genus Penaeus; species Penaeus monodon. The sequence goes on along the minus strand of NC_051421.1, from coordinate 19,658,570 downwards.
AACCTTGCGAACCCATCTATATGCCGACGGAAGAACCCTGCAGCACCAAGGAATCTGCGCACTCCTCGTACATCCTTTGGGTGGCTCATTTTTGCTATAGCAGTTAGCTTTCTGGGATTAGGACGGATCCCTTCAGCTGACATTTCAAAGCCAAGAAATTTAATTTCTGTACGCTATCTCGCATTTTGCTGGGTTCAAACGCAAACCAGCTCTATGTAACAATTCAAGAGTCTCTTGTAAATGTCCGAGGTGCTCCTCTGTACTCCTGCTAAAAATAACCACATCATCCAAGTAAGCAGCTGTGTGGCGACCTAAGACGGAAGACAATATTATATTAATAGTTCTCTGAAAGGTTTGTGGGGCGGTCTTCAAACCATATGGCATTCGTCTGAACTGCCACACACGAGCCCCATCACTAAATGCTGTCTTAGGTCGATCTTGAGGTTCCACAGGGATAGCCCAGTAGGCAGAACGAGCATCCAATGAGGTGAAAATGCAGCTCTGGTGCAAGTCATCAATAACCTGTTGTATCTGGGGTAAGGGATAAGAGTCAGACGTTGTTATTGCGTTTATAGTACGGAAATCAACACAAAACCTTACTGTACCATCCTTCTTACGAACGAGAACCACTGGTGAAAGCCAAGGACTTGTGGAGGGTTCAATAACACCAGCCTTGGCCATTGCATCACACTGTTCACGAATAGTCAATCGGGCCGTTTGTGGTAACCTCCACTGCCTCGTAACAGTGGGTAAGGCCTCACCTGTTCGTATTCTGTGGGTAACACCAGGAATCGTCCCTATGTCCATAGTTTCAGCACTGAAAAGTCCAGAGAACTTACTCAAGAGATCTCGAAAAATTGTCTTCTCAGGATCCTCCAAATGATCTAAGCATGGCAATTCATTTGGGTTATCTACAGAAGGGACTAAGAGGTTTGTAAGTGCTGGGGCCGTAACAACACTCACCTGGGGTTCCCCCTTCACAGCATTAAAACCAGTCATGGCTGCATTGTTGGGTGTGATGAAATTAGAACTTTTTTCCTCAAACTCGGGAAGTGGTGGTAAGATACATCCACAGGGACAGGGTCAAAATTTAGCTCGGAAAAATTTGGAACTCGTCTTCGCTGTAACAACATCCTGTTGGGCCCATGTTGTACGCATC
>NC_051421.1:19651131-19657311 GCF_015228065.2 Penaeus monodon | reverse complement strand
CCTAGGTTCATCAAGCCCCATGGTCACTAGACTGTCTTCTGTAGTCATCCAAGCCAACTTGCCTCAGTTCCATAGATGCCGCCACCTGGCTCACCATCAGCAGTAGAGCACCGTCTCACTTTCATACAAGCCTAATCTCCTCTCTTGTGGCAGATACTGTTCAATTACCTATGGTCCATTACTCTGTGAAGAAAGAGTCTGTACCTATTTTTAAGGCTGAGATCCAGCTTCTCAGCCTCTCAGACATCATCATGAGGTGGAAAAGTGGCTGAGGGGCATTGAAATGCTTGCACACCTTGTGACAGACAAACATTTTATCCACACAAAGAGGACAAATGTTCAACTGATCTCTAACTATATATTTCTCATTTTGACACTATCATATTTTGAAGAGCTTTTTAGGCAATGGTTAAGGAAAAACTTAGGGGAACAGGAGTTAAATAGCTTATTTCTGGTTGACAGACGGGGTATGACAAGGCACCCGTTGACTTTTTCCTCAAAGTACAAAGTTTTATTTATCAAGGAGTAAGGGACTAACCAGTGAGACGCGTTTTCAGAGGGTTTGCGTGGATTTGTGTGCATGTGAGAAGAAGGCTCTCTTCAAGCTGTTGTAGACTGGAGGGGTCCTGGTCCCCTCAGGAGAAAAGGAGTCAAGTGGTGTAGATTTCATGAGTCCACAGGGCATGATACAGGTCAGTGTGGCATTGGGCAGGTGGAATAGGGCAGTAGGCCACTGTACATAGGTATGTACCTTTTCAAGTGCTCAAGAAGAGGAAGAGGCTTCTGCTCAGATTGGAAATATCGTGTGAGGAGCCCCAGTATGGTTCCCACCATAATTTCTCCATATCGTGAATGATTTTTTGGGGGGTTGAGCTGTGAGCACACTAAGGGTAAATGGCAAAAAGCTCACAGAATTCACTGATCTATGGCCTGAGGTAACTTAAGCCAAGCCTCAGGTTATGTCTAGCTTAAATATTGAGCACAGATGGGAGACAGGTCTTTGTGGTGGTGAACGTGCAGAATTTGAGTTTAATGCACATTTTGAGCTACCAAAAGCTGTACATTGCATTCATTGTGTTTTTTAGTTTCTGGTACCTGTATCCCAGATATTTTGATTTGGATGAACTTTTTATGGAGGTTTAGTTTTATTTTTTTCACACATAGCATAATTAGTTTTACACGGTGTTCAGGTACCAATCTGGTTTAAAGATGGTGTCTAAGTACTAGCTATTTATAGGAAGGCCAAAGAAGTCTGTCAATGTAAATTGTGAATGTACGGTTCATACGGCACAGATGACATGCCCCTTCCAGTTGTGGATGTTAAATAGCAGGACAGATTTCAAACAATTTTCATGGGCAGGTTGCATAAGTATCGGGAATTCGTGATGATACTGTAGCTCCTGTTGTCACGGGGCTCAGATATTTCTGAGTGGGTTGTAAATGACCAAGCCGGACTTGTTGAGTTAACAAGTTCACCTGCATTTGATGTCTTGGCAGCACAAGCATAAACCGGGTCTATTGTAACGTAAATATTAGTAATACTGAGATATATGACGATATGAAACAAGGCAATGTTAATGAAGCTGACAAAGATGGTGATACTATTATTGATAGAGATCATTTTGAGTTTGTGATGGAAGATGATCTTATGTGATTTATAATTATAAATTCTTGAGCCTGCAATATATAACATACATATATTACCGACATGTGGAATGAAACCCTAATGATCAACCGAAACTGCTCTTTTATCATTCTCTAATTGCGTGTAAAATGCCATTGACAATGATGAATGCGACATTGCAAGCCATTGATATTTGCCAATACAAATTGCACCACTTTGATATCCAGAATGTCGCTCATGCTTGGCTACCTAGCCCTTTATCCAACAGATACCAATATAACAGTGTCAACGACCAGTCCTCTTCGTACCTAACTCTCATTTACATGACCCTTATCTAAGTACGTCAATGATTGTTTTTCCGCTGACGACATCGGCTTGGACAAAAGCAGCAATAACTTGATCGATCGAATTCTACAAATGAAGAGGAAACTACAGCCTCCCGACTTGTTCTATGGGAAGAAATTAACCTCAGATATAAAATCACTATTAGATTACTAAATTTACCTCTCCTTTCCCTCCTATCAAAATAAGCAATGGAATTATTACAGGAGACATGAAAACAAAATGCTTTCGAGTACTCAAAGAACAAGACCTATATGGACCCTGCATATTAAGCATGTCAAGCCAGAATTCTTTAGACAAACAGTCGCTACTCCATATACATATTCATTTGTATATCCAAGTCGTGTCCCTTATATCAGTCTGGGGCGGTGCTAGTGCCCAAGCACTAAGCGGTCTCATAGCCCTACAAGAATGAGCAGTGCAGACCATTGCTGTTCTAGGGAGGAGGGATCACACACATGATGCCTTCAACGATCTGGATATACTTAAAAAACATAGCATTATAACACAGCTTAATGCAACATTTCTTTACAAATGATGCCTAGATAGCGAAAATTAGTTTACATTCAACAACCACAGTCCTGACAGCACACACAACCATACACCTCGGTACCACAGTTTTCTCTCAATCATAAACACAAGATATCGCCGCGCAAAGGTATTCAGTCAATTATCACCAGACAAAAAACAAACCTTACTTTACTGAGCTTGAAAAGGGCGGTTGAGAGAAAGCTCCCTAAACCATAACAACTTGATTTGAAATTCAAGCTGCATATCTGACTAAACTAAAGAATAAAAGGGACCAATTTACCAGCTGCAGGGGGCTGCATGCCGAATCAGTTAAGCCCCAGTTATCTCTCCTGGTAGCACGGGTTGTCACGCAGGGCAATTGGTAGACTTCTCTCTGTTCTATGAGGAAATTTTCTGGAGCAAGGCTGAAGGGTAGAGATGTGGAAGGGGCTCGTATATTGAGGAATGCCCAAAGCCCATTCCAAAACAGATCTGAGAATAATTTAAGATGTATACTGTATCATTATTCTCACAACTTTTCTTAATGTTTTGATGAGGGGCTTAAAACATCACACTCTTGATCATCAGGTATCAAATACTAACTAGATAAAGGCACAAACCCAGGTGGACAGTTAGACTAGAAAGGTATTCAGCTACAAGAGTAGAGTCCAGCAGGGAATCTTATCGTTCTAACTTTACATCAAACACATTTTGCTTTCCATGCATAGCCCTCAGCTCATCATGTTCGTTGGTTATATAACTCAATCAAAATTTACAATGTTTATACATAAAAGAATGGGCAGTTAACCAGATAACAAATGAGAAATCAAAACAAAATCGACAACATTCCAAGTTACGTCATCTGCCAGAGTCTGTCTAGGTCAATTACTGATATGTAGTGATTAAAAAAGAAAGAAAGAAAGAAAAAAGCACGAGGATAGATATCCGGCCTCTACTTTCAGACCCAAACTCTGACGGCACAAACATTAGTGGTATTCCATAAGAATGTTTATTGTCAACACTTAAAGTACAGGGGAAGAACAAAAAATGAGCTTGCATCAGTTATTTTAATGTCAACAATGAGCTTATACAGGCTGTATTTTCCAGAAATCAATAACAGTGTAAACACATATTTTAAAACCTGATGAAATTGTGATGGTCTTCGACCTTTAAGCAGTCTGTACAACTGAATATTTCCTCAGCATGGCCAGGGTCTATGCCACGCTACTCCCTGAGTGATTATAGCAACCGCTACTACTAAATCCACATCTCATTTGTTTGATGTCAAACGTACCTGTACCTGTCTCACCGTTATGTGTTATCTTGTTGAATGTTGTTTCTACTAAGATAGAGTTTAACCTAAATTTTATAGAGTACGTGTAATTAATACCTGAGCAGCAGATCCATATTCGGTACCACAAAGCACTCACAGTTTATGGTAGCATGTTCTCCAACTTTCTATTCTTGCCTGAGCGATTCTTTCAGAAGATACCGTGTTCGTGACGCACAAAAAAGTTTAAAAAGTCGTGGGGACAAATGTTTCTATACCACGGCTTATCTATTATGTGAGATACTGTTGTAAAATCTCTCATAATTTAACCATATGTTTTTGCAACACCCTGCTAATAACACTTAATTATCATGTAAAATGATGTGTAAATTATGGCCTACAACAATGTAAACTAGAAATTATAATGCTATACATTTGCGAATAGAAACTCGGTATAACAAGACCTCACCTTCGAGCTGTGCGTTCAACCGTATGCAGGTGTTCAGTTTTTCAGCTGCCTCTGCGTTAGCTGTGAAATCTCATCTTCATGCTTTCGAATAATGTCAGTAATACGATTGTACAGATCCTTAATTTCTTCTAATTTACGATTAATTTCTTCATTATTGTAACCTCCATCAGCATTGTGTTGGTTTGACGATTTCTCAACAAGCCAAGAGCCTAGGAAAAAATGCAGCAAACGTTTCTGAAGATGAAACATGTAACTGTATGTAGTACTATATGTCCAGGCAACAACATGGCGTCTTCCGCAGAATTGATAACAGTCTTCAAAAATGTTTTTCTTCAGTCTCTGCATAAAACCTAGATTGGTTGTTCCACCTCTGACTGCCTTTTTTCTACAGCACTGAAAACACACGTCAAATTTCAGGATCATTTGTGCAAATTTCATCAGCCTTTGGAGTTCCACTTCTTCTTCATCAATTGCAGGACTCTTCACCAGTGTGACAATCACATTACCAATGACTAACAGGAAAACGAGAAAAAGGACATTGGAAAAGACTGGGTAGTAAACTGACTGCTCTATGAATGTATCATCGTAACCCAGATCTCCAAACATCCACGTCACAGATTTCACCCATGCCTGATATATTGTACTGAAAGCTGCATGGTCTGAAAACAGTAAGAAGAAGGTGTAAGCAAAAAGGAACAGTACCGTCAGAACATATAATATGCCCTTTAGAAAAGAAAGCACAAACTCCCGAGTCACTGGCGTAAAAACTGATGCAAAAGGTACTTTGCTCACGGTGTTCCCAATGCGGCCCCACATCATCAGAATTGACAAAATGCCGCACTCCCAAAGGTAAACCTGAAAGAGGAAACGGCTGAATTAGTTTCTCTTATTCTGCTTTTCTTTATTTATTTATTTTATTATTTTTTGTTTAATACTGGCCATTCAAATATCCTTTCCTTTATAACCAAACCAATACTAAATATCGTATTTTTCGTCACTTAAGACGCCTTTTTACCCTGAAAACTTTAAAAAAATCGCCAGCGTCCTATGACATGCAGGTACCGTTTGAACAAAGGAGAGTTCAGCCTGTTGATCGCCTTTGTCTGATATCTCTTGAAATAAGTAGCATGAATAATGTATAAACTTTGTATATAATTAACAACATATCTGAAGGAAATAAGATATAATACACACCCAAGTTGTACTGTATACAAACACAAATATGTTGAAGTAATATCTTGTGGGAGTTAAAATTTTTAGGACATTTTTTCACAATATTTTTTTTTTATTCTTCCGAAAAAATAAATGCTAAAATGGGGGTGCATTCTATGGCACGTTATGTCTTGTGTACTGTTTACCTTATTACCAGCCTGTATCCCATTCTTCTATCACATAATGCATCATCCCAAAACTAGTGGAAGTCACTTACCCATCTAACTCCCAGGCTGACCAGGCCGCAGTAGGGGAACGGGATAAGCACCGCCAACATCCAGGCTGCGTAAATCAAGACAAAGAATCTTGCTCCAAAAGAACCGTACTTGTGCACTCGTAAGCGCACCTGTATAAAGTAGTTAGAAAAGATCAGAAAAGATTAGTGACTAGTCATGCCCTTCAGTGATCTTTAAACATGAATGCAGATGAAAACGATGTTCTTCATAGTATAAGCAATAGGTCTGGAAATCATACTCACCTTATAAAGAACTTCTATCACCATATCACATAAAAACAAGATTACTGTAAGTGAATAGAATGCTTTCGTTGCCTCTGTATCCTTGAGGAAGTCCGGTTGTTCAGCACATATTTCTTCGACTGTCATGTTATTATTTCTTGCCAACTGCTCCCACGTCCTGGAAAGAACGAGCAAATGCAACAGATAAGCCGAAATAACAGAAGTTGTGCTCTCTGGACACACAATGATTTATCCAAACTAGACTGGTAATGTAGGTTATTGTCAACATATGATTA
>NC_051421.1:19635397-19651031 GCF_015228065.2 Penaeus monodon | reverse complement strand
AAAAAATTTTGGGCAGGCCCGGCCCCGGGGCCCCCTTTGTAGAAGGGATGCCAATAACCATAAGGGAAACAGACAGCGCCTTGGGGCAGAGGTAGTTGAACCAGGGAGCCCTAGCCCAGTGTCCTGAGGGAAGGATACGGGTCATAATACAGACTCCGGGGCAGCTTTTAAATTTCAGGCCCCTCCCCCAAAGACAAGTCTCCCTTCTGACTATATCCTCACAATAGCACGGGGGGATTTTTGCTCAGGGCAGAAGAACAATCATAAGCTGGGCCCCCAGCCACATTGGCTCAGGGGAATGAGCTGCTGACAGACTAGCCGACTTTGGCGGGGGTATGCCCCCAAATCCCGTGAATACAACCAAGCCAAAAATTTTAAAAGGAAAAGTGTTGCGCCGCTCGTACTTCACAGAGAGGAAAGAGATTCTCCCCTCGGCCAGCTGGTATCGACGTCACAGGCTAGAACCCAGGCACTCTCTGAAATAATCAACAGAGGTTTTAAAAACCCCATTCTTACAAAAGGCCCCCTAGGTTTCCACTTGCAGGGCAGATTATAGACACAATAAACCATGAAGGAGGTGTTGTAGATTGCGGTGTGTGGTAATGGATTAGCAGTATGCTTCACCATGGCGGCGGAGCAAACCCCACCACCAGGGTAAGACCGAGTGTCAGAAAACAAAATGAGACAGCCATAAAAAGTGACATGGGCCGGGCCATATATGGAAACCCTGGCGAAGCTAGAACTTCTCAAATCTATTTTTTATTGGTGCCGTTTTACAAAAAAATATATTAAAGAGTTTTTAGGACCCCTTAAATTTGTAAAGTGCGTTTTACTTATTCATATGAACACTTTTTCTGGTCATTTTACTACGTTATTCGATAAAAAGGTTTACGTCATTATTTCATCATTGGCATGTTCCTTTTTCTCTTATTTTTCCCTCCCTTTCCTTTTCTATCATCTCTTTTTCCCATTCCTTATTTCACCTCTGTCCCTTCCTTCTGGCTGTGGTAAAAATTCACGCAGACAAGAAATTTGTGCCCCCCCCCCCCTTTCTCTCTCTCTCCTTTTTGTCACACCACAAGTCCCCGCATTAACCATATTTTAATGTCATCATATATCTAGGGGCTAACACCGACAGGGGCCATGGCGCATCCACCTTGTTCCAGCCAGGGAAACCCCTCGAGGCGAATCTCAGGCGGCCCACGGCCCATCTCAATTTCCTTCGAAGGTCTCGTCGAGTCCCCAACCCATGATCCCGGGGGCGTCCCACGGGTCTCCCCCCCCAGGGTTGTCTCGCGAGAGAAAACCCTGGTGGGCAGGGTCGCCCACAGGAGACGCGTAGGGGCATATAGAAAGTTGGCGATCCCGGATTTGCAAGTAACAGGCCCCATGCCAGTCCACGGTGAAAACCGCGGTTGGGCAGGACCGGGGGTCCTGCCAATGTCCCCCCAGTGGCAAGGGACTTTCAAAAGGCACAAGGCAAGACCCCAAGACACGGAAGCTCCAGGTTTCGCTTCATAGAGCAAAAGGCAGTATAAAGGCCCTTGAAGACACGCAGCTTGGTCCTTCTGATAGGACCGACATCTCCAAACTTTTTTTGATTGATTTCATGGCCCCTTTTGCCAGACCAATCCGTCTACGCTTCCTGGTCTGAAAACCCAGAGAATGTATACCTACAAGGTATGAAAAAACTTTCGTGACTTAAAAACCTCCTCCCCGCAAGCATGGATCGACTGAAGGGGTTCCCCTAACAGGCCCCCCAAAATCCTGAATTTGGTCTTGGTCGGGAGCCCTCTAGGCCTGGGGGTTTTTGCCCATTGCCAAATGCATCAAGACCCCCACAAGTGATCGGGGGAAGATAGGATAGCAACATCATCAGAAAGAAAGGTCAAAAACCCTTAATATTCCCCTAGTTTGCCCCCACATGACTTTGGCTAGTAGCTTACCATTACTAGTCCATACAGGTTTTGAAAAGTGTTGGGAAAGGCGTACCCTTCCCTCCCCCCTGAATTAAAGGGAAGAAGCCCGACATACCCCCCCCAACTTTACACATTCAGTCCCAGTAAGGGCTGTATCAGGCCAATAATCTGTGTTGGAATTCCCCCCTGAGCCTCAGGATCTCCCATAGGATTCCCGATGCACGGGGGAAAAACCCCTTTTTGAGGTGAGTGGGCTGCAAAAAAACCCAGGACCAAATCCGACGGCTTTCCAAATTACTCGAAGCGTTTAGATAGGTCTATCGGGGACTTCCCAGGAGAAAATCCAATGCTCCGGCTCTGATGCCTCAGTAGGGGTTGCAGATCCGTTTCAGAAGAATGTGGGCAAAAATGTTTCCTGGTTTTTGCTGGCAGTGTAATGCCAGGTAGTTGCTACAGCCCCATGACCCTTTCCCTTCCCAGAGAGGGTAACTCGCCCCTAGCAGGTCAGGGGAATGGTACCAGCTGCCAGATGGCAGTCAGGACGAAGCAGGCCCCGAGCCAATTTTACCCCTAGCCTTTAGCAGTTCAGCGAGGATATCACATATGCCTCAGTTTTTCATCTTAGAATCCGCGATCGGACGTAGTCTTTGTGAGGAGGGTTTAGATTCGTTTTTTGGGGCTTGGTAGGCAGGGCAAAGTCTTTTACCAAAAAGGGCCCTTTCCCCCTCCTCAGCGAGATTCCGATAAAACTGTTCTTGTCCCTTCTCGCAGTGTCCGAGCCTACGCACCAGGGAAACGACAAAACTTGTTCCCATTCAGCCGAGCCTTGCGACATGCTTCAGTGGCCTCTAATGTTCCGGGAGATGGATTTGCCTTGCCCTTTGGGCGTAAGCCAATGGACTCCGAGCTGCTTCGAGTTTTACGCGCTTTAAAAGCTCCCACAGAGCAACTGGGTCCGCAGGTTGTTTAGTTCTGTGAATTTGGGCAGAAATGCCATGGGAACCCACGGGGACACTCCACCTCCCTTAGTCTGCCAGGGTTTTAAAAAAACCTTTGGGTGGCCACGGATGGACAGGAGTTTTGAAGTGGACCCGCAGGGGAGCCACAACCAGCCTATGGTCGGGCCCAGAACTCGGCACTCCGGTAAAAACCCGCATTTGGAGGATCCTCCATCACGTGCTAACAAGAATGTGGGCGATCTCCCCTTTGGGCCCCGGACTTTCTACAGCGATACGGGTTGGAGCGCTGGGACCGGAGCCAGAGATCCTATTTTCTGGGGGCCTGGCAAAGTCCCCGAGAAGGGGGTATTCTCGTGTGGGGAAAGTCCCAAGCCATGGGGGGGGGGACAGACTCTCGTAGCCAGCTCGGTCACAGCCCCGGGAAACCCCATTGAAGCACCCAGAACAAAGAAATATCTGCCGGGGGCAACGTCTGCCACAGATCGAGTTTGGCATAGAACGCCTCTTTTACATCAATTTTATTACTCGGTAGGAGCGTAACAGCAAAAAAAGACATGAAGCCCAAAAACATGCTTTTAGTCTCAATGCCCTGATACCTCATCAACCGTGCACTTCAACAACCGAGGGTGAAGTCGACGGGATGGCTAGGCTCACCCCGGGGTGGTGACCCCATGCGGCCCGACCAGCAGTAGGTGTAACCACCCACATGATCGTGCCCCTACCAGGGCTTTCACCTTAGAGGGCAGCCACTCAACTCCCCGTCGCTTCAATTCCCCCGGGCAGCCCGGGTAAAACCGTCATCCTGGCAAGGACCCGGGTGTTTCCCAAACGCTATCCCGGAAAGCAGCCCGAGATTTAAGCCTCGGGTGGTCACTCCCGGTGCACGCCACCTCTGCCCCCCCGCCAAAAAACGCCCCCGATAAAGGGGGGCGGCAGGACGTGGGACCGCCTTCCGCCTTGGGGTTCCCAAAGGGGTTTGCCCCCCAAGCTTTTATGGTGGGTTGCGCCGCCGGGGCGCAGGTGGGAGAGTAACTCTGTTCCAATCCTCACCCCGACATTGCCCTCCCAGGGGACCCACAGCCCGCCTTATTGCGGGGGGAGGGACAACACCCCTTCCCCCAGATTTCCATTTTTGTTGACGTGCCAGGGGTCTTTCTGGGGGGAGGAGAACGGCAAGGCCCACCCCTCCCCGAGCCCCCCCATTTTCTCTAGGGGGCTAGGGGCAGGGGTTTTAGGAGCCAGAGCGTGCCATATGCTGGGGGGCCTAGCCCCCGACCTCTGGGGGGTTCCTGCTGCCCCCGAGATCACCAGATTTAGCCTGGGACCGAAAGGTGCCCGGTTACCATGGGTGGCCATGAGGAGGCACTGCAAAAGTCTGATGAGGGGAGGTGTGACCTGGCAGGGGGGACTTATGCAACAGCTGCTCCCTTTTGCACTGACTAAAAGGGGTGGAAGCTGCAAACGAGAAGGCAGAAGCATTAACACTATCTAGGTACCACACCATCGCTTATTTTTAAAGTTTTAAATTCGCTTAATAATTTCCCAAAATTTCATTTTAGTGATACAAAATTGCTTAAGACTTGGCACCTGCTTGAGGCGGGGTTAGATTCCTAGTCCTGAGATTTAAAATTGGTTTCTTTTCTAAAAAAAAGAAAAATGTATATAGGAAAGGTTAGGGGCTGTTTTTGGATTTAAAATCAATCAGATCTGCTGCCCGTTTTAAAAATTAAATGAAGAATATTAGTAAAAAGAAGAAAAGGATTCCGAGATTAAATGGTTTGATCGACATGTAGACATGTACAAAGACAAAGAGATAGATACAAACAGAAGACATATAAAGGGAAGAGTGTGCGGATGATTAGAAAGAAAAAAAAAGGTTGGTAAGGGCAGAATAATAAAAAATTTACAATAATAAGCACACACACACACACACAACAACACACACACACACACCCCACACACACACACACACACACCACCACAACCACAGGATAAAAGTGACTATGTGTTTGTCTTTCCTTTTTCTTCTGTATGCGAATGCGTCACACACAACCCCACCACACACACACACACACACACACCACACACCGAGACAACACACACACACCCAACACACCACACACACACACACGTGGTTTCAACGCCTGGGGTTTTCCCCCAACAAGTGAAATATTGAAACAATTTGGGAACCCAAGAAAATTCACTCAGATGTAACCACATGGCGACCCAAAAAAAACCTTTTTTTGTATGCAGTTTCGCACCCCATCGACATTCAGGCAAGTTGACAGAGTTTAGCTTTTGACCGGTCAGGACCAGACGTGGGAAAACGTGGACAACAGAGTACTGTTGTTAGTGTAGGCGTGTCTTAACCATAGGAATATGTTCATTGGACAAGAAAATTACCAGTGAAGAAGTGTGTACGGGAAAAGAACCAATGAAGAAAAGAGAAAGATGCGAGAGCCAGGCTGAGTGACAAAATGTGTGACGAAAAGTCATCAGCCTCAGAGCAGACCCCAAACTAGGTGCAACTGAACCTGTTACCCGGTGAATTACTCGAACAATTATTAGACAGATCTCCCAGGTTTTAACTTAGAAAATTCTAGAATCCAAGATTAAGGCAATATTGAATAAGCAAATAAATAAAGAAGTGAAAACAATCTTTCAATTTCCTCTTGATAACAATGAATCCCAAGTACTAGCGATCTGACACTGGTGGCAGTTTACCATTTAAATGTGGAATGTTAAACATTAGATAAAGAATAAGTAAAATCTACGGCAGCTCGGTAACACCACAGTGGTGGCCTGCGGCGGGATCGCCTCCACAAAACATTTCACGCCTTGTTAAAATACAGAATAAAATTAAATACTTAAAATTCATTCGAGTAAATTAAGAATTATTGGTAATTATCAATAAATAAATTCGATATTACCACTTACGAGATTTGTTATGTTATGGATATATAAAATTAATCTAGTGCTTGAATTACAAGAAAATATTGAGTATACAAGATTTTTATGCCTTTTTGAACATACAAGTCATGAAACATATCTTGAAGTCATGAAACATATCTTGAAGTCATGTAATCTATCTTAAAGATATCTTTAAGTCATGAACAATATTGTGCTATATTAGTTTAAGTATTTTACTTAAGACTGCATGATATTTTTTTTTTATTATGTTGTATGGTATATGTATGAGTGCTCTATAAAAAGGGAACTTTAAGCATAAATTCGTGCGTAACTTAGCGGTGAAAAACATTTTCATTTATATATAAATCCTTGCGAAATCAGTGATATGATTTTTTTTATAATGACTGGTGTTAGCAATATTTGGGCGATTACCGTGAGGATTATATACTGCGAAGAGGAGGTAGAGCAGAAAAAAACAAATAAATTAATTATAAAAAATAAACCAAAAATCCACTATATTCAGCTTCGTCTGCGCTAGTGTGAAAAAAGTGCTCAGCTCAATTGCTTATATTATAATCTTGCCACTTAGTGACTAAAAATTTGCTCAAATAGATATATATACTGAATTAAATAAATAAATAAAAATAATAACATAAAATAAACTTAAGTCAGCTAGTGAGAAATTTGTGTCCACTAGTATGGTTAAATTATACTCAGATTCTGTCATACATTGAGTGGATGCTTCGTTCCACCTGTCATTACTTAATAAACAAAGGTGAATGGAAAATAAAGACATGTACTAGGCAATCCGGATTACAAAATAAAGCACTGCTTACATTGATTTGAGGCCCGAGTGACAGAAGTAGATAGCTTTAGTATTCAGTGTGTAATACAAATAAGATATCGTTACAAATTATAATAATAGTAATAAAATATGACAAATTGCACTTGAAAGTGAAATGACTTACCAACAAAAAATACAGTAGTACTGAATTATACAATAAGTAAATCAGTAGATAAATAGTCAGAAAAATAAATAAACAATTGTAAGGTTAACACGCGACGTGATTTTATAGGGTACGGAAACAAAGGGTCCATTAACAGTTAATAAATACATAAAGGTGATTATTAGAATGCCAACCTCAGTTCAAGCTGGGCAAGGAAATCAGGGTCTCACGTCCGCCGCCAGCGACAGCCAGGGTAACGCTCTCTCAGAAAACATTATTACAAACATGGACCTGCCCAGAGATGTCGCATAGATTTGTAAGAGTTTTACAGAGAAATTGGAGAGTAAGGAGATGGACAGATTAGAAAAGGCTTTTGGCATTCTGTATTTTGTTTCGAGCGGAATTGACAGACATCCTTCAGTGGCTCAGACAGTCTGCCCTGACGCGGGAAACTGGCTTGCCATTACAGAGGACAGATGCCCGCGATCTGAGTGGACTGATAAAGGGCTAATAAATGTTGTGGTTGAATATGCACTAGATAGCGCGGCAGCAGCAGCACAAGACTCAAAATCCAAGGAACTGGATAACATGTAAGGAAACTTTCCTAAAATATTTTCCTACATCTTCCTCATTAGATGTTACTTTGACAGAGTTAGAAACCACAGAGATCCGCGAGGTGGAGAACTTAGAGAATTACAATGTGAGTTTGCAGGTCCTTGTTGCAAAGGCAATGTCCATAGACCAACAAAAGAACCTCTGGTGCGACTATCTGGCAGGAAGGCGTTTCGTAAAAAAAAAAATCCACCGTCTTTTGCCGAGAGATTATCTGCTTCCCAATATTTCAGATATGGGGAACTCTTAGCATAGGGATTGGAGTACATGAGACAACACCTGGAGGCTAAATTAGTTTATGAGGAACAAGTGAATAATAAAAAAGTGCATGTTAATGCCCTGCCTCATGGGACAGCCGAAAGCCACAGTACTGAGTACAATAGCCAGAGTAAAATGAACAAGACAAGTGAAATGTATATGGCACCCACACACAGGGGTCTGATGCAACATCAGATTAGTCCCCAACCTTCTATGTTCTCCTTCAGAGAATCCAGTCATTAAAGAATGTTACCTTTCTGTACGTTTTGCAAGAAGACCGGTCATGACATAGATACATGTTATCGATTCAGGAGACAAGATCCAGGACCTCTCGACAGAATGCTAGCAATAGTGACTGTAATTGTGGAAATACTGGTTATGCAAAGAAAGCTTACCATTCACCTTCAAATTGGAAATCAGCTAGGTCTTACAATACCACCCCATAAACGACTCGCATGGAACCCTAGGAGAAAATCAAACAAGTCAGAAAATCAATCGGGAAACGGAGGCAGCCCAGCAAAAAACCAAGTGACATAACTATAACCTTAGTGCAATCAGGTAGCCAAAATCTCTAAGTGTTAATACAAGTTGCCAGTGCTACAAAATTTAATGGTAAAGGATTGATAGTTTTTATTAAATGCAGTAGTAGAGGGCACTGAAAGAAGGGTATTGTTTGATACTGGTGCTGAAGTATCCTTAGTGATTCTGATGAAAATAAGTCTGAAGATTACCACATTATGGAAGGTCACTCTCAGACCTTGCCGGCATGTTTTGCTACATCTCAATGTGTTGACGGGTTTTCAGGCGGTACTGTAGGGATGGTAGTCAGGAGTTGTCACAGCAGAGGGCTCTTAGAGAACAACATATCAGGACTCTTTATACCAAGAGAGCATGTTACTAATAGCAATTTATTGAGCAAGGGGTTGTACAGTTGATTAAAAACAAGAAGGATGAGTATTAGTTTAAAATCCCCTATTTAAATGTCCAACCAGAGATGGTAGAACTAATATCAGATTACCCAGTGGGGGATGTAACAGTGTTTGAAGGAATGTCTTTGGCACAGAAATTAAGTAAATCCAACATTCAGGGAGAATTCATAGTAGGTACACGCATGCAATCTTCTCGTGGAGAGAAATTGAGAGAGCAAGTAAATACCTTGTTTCCTGATCTGCAAAGTAAAGAAAATCAAGTACTGCAAATGCTGGTCAGTAAGTATGAACAAGCATTTTCACTTAAAGATGAACCTCTTACTGAAGCAACTCATTTCTTCCATGAAATTTGGACAGTAGGACCACCAGTGTATAAAAGGTCATACCCAATTCCTGCAAAGTATAGAGAGGAAATTCAAGCCCAGATTGAGGACATGTTAGAGAAAGGGATATTTAGGCCCTCTAGATCACCATACAAAAGTTTTCTTGTCCTTGTAATTAAGAAGGACAAAAACCCTTAGACTATGTATAGATTTTTTTGCCCTATACAAAGTGGTCGAGGATGACAGTTATCCCTTGCCAAATATAGATTCTATTTTGAGGAGTCTAGGTAGAAGTAGTCTTTTCTCATCATTAGACATGCACCAGGGTTATCATTAAATTCCATTAACTTCTGGGAGCTGTACTAAGACTGCTTTCTCCAACCAAGTGGACATTAGAGTTTACTTCTCTGCCATTTGGGTTAAAGGGTGCTCCCTCGTGTTTCAAAGAGCAATAAATCATGCTTTAGCAGGATTAATAGGGAGGCCAGCCTTGGTATATATGGATTATATCATTGTTCTTGGGTCCTCATGGGAAGAACACCCGTACATTCTTGAGGATATTCTTGATAGATTAGTGCAAAGTAATCTTTCTTTAAAACTGGAGAAGTGTAGTTTCTTCCAAGAAGAGGTTAGGTATTTTGGGTATATAATTTCCAGTAAGGGTATCAGACCTCAAGGAGAAAAATTAGAAGCACTATGGAAGTTTCCAAAACCAGTGGTACTGAAAGAGCTGCAGTCATTTCTTGGTCTTTCAAATTACTATTACAAATTCATTTTGAATTTTGCACAAGAAGCTAAGCCTTTTACTGAAAGGACAAATGGTTCTCAGAAGCTTAATAACCGCAAAATCATCCTTAAATAGTCTGATGATCTTAAAGAATTGCTTGCCAAAGAGGTAACTCTTTCTTATACAGACTTTGACAAAACATTCATTCTGAATACTGATGCTAGTAAATTTACTACTGGGGTGTACTCCAGCAACATGGTGATAATGGGCATTTGCATCCAATACTTGTTTGGCTTTTTAATCATGCAGGGCCAAACTCATGGATTTTGCATTTGCAGATGTCTGTTGCTGATTTTGAGCCGGAAGTTACTTACATAGCTGGGACACAAAATTGTGTGGCTGATGCACTATGTAGAATAAGAAATGCGGATCACCCCATTGATAACTATATTGTATCGGCGATGACACGGAGTGGAAGAGAATCATTAAATAATGATTCGGAGATAAGTGATAGCCTGGGACCCACTTAAAGTTAGGATGGATCAGGATGCTGTACAGTGTAGCATGCGGGTCCGGTGACCTCACCTCGCTCCCCTCATGCCCCCTCCAGCTGCTTCTATCGCTTCAGGCAGCTGGAACGGTCACTACTTATACCAAGGATGACCTCCGCCTCGGAGAGTGGGTGGTTCTTATTTGGGACTTTGGATCCGCGTGGTAACCAGCCACGTGGTCCACTGGTAACAGAAATAGAATTATGCACATCCTATATTGCTCGGCCACCTACTCGCGCCTCGCCCTCGAGGCGCCTTCAAGGGTGACCTAACTTGGCTGGTCATCTCGTTCTCGTGCGTTGTCCTGGTGCATCTTCATGGCTACTCATCCCTGCTGTCCTCATCCTCCTGGTCCTTGGTGTAATCTGTCCGTCCTCGATGTCCACACGTCCTCACAGATCTCGTCCAGGTCTCCTCGTGTTCACACATCTTCATAATCTTCATCTGGATCTATGGGTGTCAGGGCAGGGGTGGCATCTCGGGGCAGCTTATACCTGCGCTACAAGCTCCTGGAGTTGACCGGATCTGCAGGCGTTCACCAGGCGTCGCCCATGCACATCATCCTGGGGTGACAGGTACCTGCAGCAAGTGCTGGTGCTTCTCTCACAGCATCCTAAGGGTCCTCCTTCGGTGCTGTGCCGTCTGACTGCAATATATAGTCGAGGAACAGATCATACACGTAAGGGCCAGAGTAAGAGAAAAAGATTAATATTGTTTTTTATTTATTTTCGTCTTTTATTTTTATTTTGTGTTTATTTTTACAAAGATAAAGAAGAAAATGGAGATGGAGACGTCAGTAGTGATCCGCATGGACCTGGCTTGAACTACTAACCGTCTCTGATAGATATGAGAGTAGATAAGGGAAAGGCATAGGCAATCCGCAAGGATTTACTTGAACCACAGTCGTCACACGGGGAAGAAATAAATGTAATTTGTACATCAAGTACGAGTCACTCGTCACGAAAGACAAAATTGTGGGCTAAAGAGATACATCTTAAATCTTGACGCTGGCACTAAGACAGCAACCAACCCTATTAATGAAAAGGTTCAGTGTCTTTTGTTCTGCGTGTGTGAGTGAGGTGAATGTGTGTGTGTATGCATGTGTGTATGACAGCTAGTGTGAATGAGAGGGAAAGCGAGAGAATGAATCACAACCACGAATATTAATGTTCACTATAACAAAACTGAAGTAAATTAGCAATGTTAGCTATATAAAATTATTTCAACTACCACATTGAATTCAACTTATAATGATATGCGACAGAATATATGCATGAATGAATGGTGACATGAAAAAAATATTCGCCAACTTTTTAGCAAGCAAATCATCTTGGGGTCAGGAAATCTGAACTGCTGAGGTACAAGTCTAGCTATGCAAGTAAGACTTCATATACGGGGGGATCCTATACCCAAAATACCGTACATTGACTGAAGCGACTCGAGCCAGGAAAACAACCAGCTCTTTTCTGCCTATCTGTGATGGGCACTCGCGAAATTCCCTAAGGATATTTAAATTATCACGAATCACACTTGGGATACACCCAAAACATGCAAACGACTTCAAAAGGGTGAAAAAGGTGTGATTAATAAGCGAATAATGATTCTAGCTTAAACCCTAGTCCTACATTAATTAACTTTCATAACCGCGGGTCACACCGACTCAAAGGTGCTGATTGGTGTATTGTACCTATTTTCGAACGACGGAGCGCAGATCTATTAGGCGTTTACACAACCCCGGGGCAATATCGTGCAATCCTGTGCACTATGAAATGGGGGAAGATCCTACGCTATATTCAAAAATAATACATTTTAATGAAATTGCGTTACGTTACGTGTCACACAAAAAGCAATGTAACAATGCCATGGTTAACCCCCAAGGCGTCAACAAAATAACAACCAAATTACAGGGAACCAAGCGGTCATTTGATCCTTCCCATGTTCGCACCGACCGAGAAAAGAGAAAGTGAGGTTAGGTCAAGACGGGAAAACAACCTTTTCTCATCCAAGTGACCGCAAGCGAAAGAAAAGGGACGGTCAGGTTGGGGCGAGGGGAGGAACGAGATAAAATGAAATGATATTCGCGATAAGATAAAATCAAAAAACGCATAAATTCGCTGCAGATGAAAAACAACATAAATCTCTAAAAAACAAGAGAAATAAATTTAACTACTTAACTAACGAACGATATTCATGTTTTTTAAACCACATACTCGATCACACGGGAAGTGCCATCTGAGGTGAAGGAAATAGTGTGAAAAACGTGCCATTTGCTGTCATTTAGCACTTTTTAACCCAAAAAAAAAACTAACGGCTTAACACCTATTTGGGGAGTAGGAAAAGAAATAAGAAAAGGGGGCCCAAAATGTATTTACATGTTTTTTTTTCTTACCCATGTCTTGAAGCAGTCGAGCAGATTTTCTTCAAAGGTTTGCGTTCATGCTGTGAGCCGGAAGGACGCAGCGCCACCCTGACACCAGATTGTAAAAGTCTAGAGGGTAGTAAAACGTATGTCGGACTCAAAAACACTTGTGAAGGGGTGAACACACGCTAGCGACGCGACGACTTGTCTAAAAGGTAAAAAGCGCCGAGCGTGGGGGGGCATGGGGTCAGCCCGCCCGGGGGGGAGGGCAAGGGCAGAGCCGACCTTACTGTGCTAGTGGCTGGCGACGAACTCCATGAGGCGTAGGTCATCCTCAGTATAAGTAATGACCATCCAGCTGCCGGAAAAAGATAGAAGCAGCTGGAGGGGGCATGGGGGAGCGAGATGAGGTCACGGACCCGCATGCTACACTGTAACATTATTTCTGTTACCAGTGGACCACGGGCTAGATACCACGCGGATCCAAAGTCCCAAATAAGAACCACCTGCTTAGCGAGGGCGGAGGTCACATTTTATATCTCACCTAGTTTGACCAAAGGTTTGTGTCAAGCACTAGGCCCGTTAAGGCCGGCTTCGCCCTCTCCCTCCGGGTAGCGGGCCGCGACCCGCATACCGCGATTACACCTATAACTAGACATGTCTCGTGTGTTCATATGTGTAAACTTTTAGAAATAAAGAGTCACGCCAAACTACAAATTATAACTACCCTCTGCTCACCATTGTACTAAGTTCTATGTCAATGATTTCAAAATACTACAAGATGGAGTTCTCTATCATCCCCATGTCAATATATTTTGATCAGCTAGACATTTGAGTGGTTGTTCCAGGACGTGTATAAAAACATAGCATCGTATCTGGCCCATTCCCTCCACTTGGCAGGTCATGGAGGGGTCCAGGTTACCTTTGGAGAGACTAAAGAAGTTTGTATTTGGCCGGGTATGTCAAAGGACGTCCCAAAAAAAGTAAAGTCATGTATTGTTTGCCTAAAAAGTAAAAGTGACTGCTCCGCTGCATCGGTTCCCAGGTGTAAGAGAGAAATTTGAGTGTACACACCTAGATTTGATAGGCCCCCTCCCGGTTACAAATAATGGGGCAAAGTATGTGCTGACAGTAATTGATGTGCTGACCCGATTCCTCATAGCGTTCACTACAAAACAAAGAAACAAAAGAAGTAGCCCAAGCTTTTATAAAACATGTTTTCAGTATCCACGGCATTCCAAAAAATGTAATAACAGATGGTGGAGGAGAATTTATAAATGAAGTTTTTAAAGACATTTGGTAGGTTGTTGCAGATAAACAGGCACACTAAAAACTCCATTCCATCCATCAAGTAATGGGTTGGTGGAGCATGTAAATGGGACCATAATGCAAATATTAAGGAGTTTCAATATATGATGACCCTAAAAAATGAGATACCCCTGCTCCCTTTTTCCGTATTTGCCTACAATTCAGCATATCACAGGACAATCCATGATTCTCCTCATTCCCTTTTGTATAACAAGGATCCCTCAGTACCATATTGAAAATTCTTCATTATAATGGTCCATGGTACAACATAGAGGACCTGAGGGCACCCAAAACTTCAGTTATTGCAAACAAAGCTATAATCGGTTTTCAGCTGTACTTGGAGAAAGGCGCAGTAACCGTGAAAGATACCAGTCACGATCCCAGGTGAAAGATATATACACACGGGATGCAATTCTATAAATTCTCAGCCCAATGCAGGATTATCTAAAGAAATTACAACCGTGTAGTAGCCAAAGTTAGTGATATAGTCTACAGGCTAAAAAACATTCGGTTCGGTCGCGAATTTTTAGTGCACATGATAAGATTAAAATAGAAGGATGCATGTCATCTCACGAGAATAAAAAGTGAGGAGTGCATACCCAGTTCATGATCAGATTAATAGTGGACAGTGAGGAAGAGATGCTTTTTTCCCCAATCCCTAGGCTCTGATAAAGAGGGTGATATGGACTTTGAGGAGAGGGGTGACTTGTCAGGTTGGGGCCCCCGTACAATCTCCTGTCCCATTGTCTGCCACCAAAGTCACCAGAACAAAAGAGGGAAACATCCTGGTCACTGAGTATAATTAAATATAGAGTGAGCTGAAGCAGGAAAGAATAGCTAAGTATGTGCTAAACGAAGGGCCCTAGATGTTCCTTTTTCCAATATACCCGCCACTCTGAGATAAGTTGAGCATAATATGAAAGTAGAAAAGTGCTGATGCTGGAGATTTCCTAATATTATTATACTGGCAAGAAGATTCTACAAGCTGTTTGAGTACTCCCGTATAATTTGGGTTCATGCCCCGTCCTATTGTTCCCGATCATGCAGAATTTTCTGTTCCGTTTTCTGCTGTAATATTTCTGTTGCAGATCCTGAGACTGATGGAATGACGAGATCCTGCCATCACATACATGGCTGCCATGATGGGCTCTGCTGGCTACTGGAACCACAGCTGACAGTTGTGTCCTGCCCTGTTCATCTCTTCGGATGTCTGTTAGAACCCTGGAATCCTCTCTTATTGGCTGAAAGCCTGATGCACGGTGATCTCTGCTTGGTGTTAATACCAGTACTAGAAGATGCCACAAAACAAAAGCGGTACAGAAGCGGTGTAGAAGATGTGCAGATGACTCCTTATGCAAGAACCTTCACATGGCATTCCTGGACATCATATTGTGCCCCTTTTACAGTGCAGTAGAGACAATTACCATATGTGGGACATAGTGTATCGGGGGATTTTACTGATGATTAGTTGTTTGCTAAGTACTGGAGAGGTTTTTCATCTCGGCAGCCCAATGTCCTGGCAGGAGTCCAGTTTTATGAATACACAGGGTTGTATTCTCTCCCAGTTATTGGGGACATGGAGTTTTTTTCCCCTTTTCCAGCAGCAATACAGTTAAGGATTACCGGATCCCTTATCATTGCCGTTTGGGCAATCTGTTTTGGGGTTTTACCTCTGTCGATCGTATGGGACACACGAAGCTGAAGAAGGGGGTCTGTGGTTTTTACCCTGGTTATTCCTTTAAAAGGAAAATTGAAAAAGGAAGAACCCCCAAATCTCACCCAGATTTACACCACATGGCGACCAAAAACCCAAAACAAAAAAAAAAAAAAAA
>NC_051421.1:19627857-19635297 GCF_015228065.2 Penaeus monodon | reverse complement strand
CACGACCTTTCTCCTACTCTGAGGATCGGGCCCCCTACTGAGCTGAGTGTGGGGGGGGGAGCTGGCCGCGCGCGGGTGATTTGCCAATTTTATTTTTCACCTTCTAAAATTCTTTTCCTTCAATTTACCAGCAGGCATTTTTCAAGCATATTTCTTTTGATATGACTACTTATGAACGCCAATTGATACATGTTGCAGGAATAGCAACCCCCCAAAAAATTGAAGGAAATAGTGGCAATGCACAAAAAAAGTTACCATATACGGCGAGGAGAGAAGGGGAAATTTGTGCCTCTCAGAAAAATTTTCTCCCCCTCAAAAATCTTTTATTAAACCCCAAGGTAGTGGACAAGACGCCCCTCATAAAATTCGGGAGGTCTCTGGTTTTAGTTTCGAGGTGACGACTTATTCACACGCTTTTTATGGTGAAAAATTTTTTGAAAATAACATGACGGGCAAACAAAACCAAAGGTATAAAAATTTTAAATACAAGTCTTTGGGGTTTTTCATAAAGCACCCAATTACACTTCAGGACAGAAATTCCTGTACACATTATCTGGCCCTATTTATGTATACTTTTCCCCATACATAAAAAAAACATTACAGATAAGCTCGAGCTCGCGCGCACGCGCCCAAAACACACACACACACACACACCCACCACACACACACACCCACACACAACCACACACGCGCACCACACACACCCCACACACACACACACACACACACACACACACACACACACCAAACCACACACACACCAAACCACACACACCACACAACAAACCCCCACACACACAGTGGGTTTTTTTGGGGTGTTGGGGGTTTTTGGATTATATAATATACATATAAATATTAAAAAATAACAATACCACAACATAAAATAATATATAATTTTTAATTTAAAAAAATATTTTTTAATATATAATAAATATATAATATAATAAATTTTTATAATAATAATATTAAAAGTATAATAATATATTAGAATTAGAAAATTATTTAACCCTTGCGCGGCACACACCACACACACCCACACAAACACACACACAAAACCCACACACAAAACACACACAACACAACACACACACACACACAACCCCACAAACACAACGCAAGCGCAACGCACACCACCGCGCGCACACAACAAACACACACACACACACACACACACACACACACACACACACACACCCCACACAAAAACAAAAAAAAAAAATAAAATAAATAATAAATATTATATATATTATATATGATATAAATATATGTTTTATAAAAATACGTATATGAATATAAAATATAAACACATACAATTGCGTGTGAAAGTTTGGTGGAAAAATATCAAAAATCCCTAATTTTCAAAAATTTTTAAAAAATAAAAATATAAAAAAAAAAAACAACAACAACCATAAATATAAATAAAATAAAAAAGTATATAAAAAAAAAAAAAAAAATCAACAACATACAACACAACAAAACAACATAAAAAATTATAAATATATAATATTATATATATATATATTTTTTAAAATACATGCATACATACATAGTGAAAATATAAATAAATTTTAAGATTAAATAAAAAAAAATTATACAAACAAATTTAAAATGCATACATACTATGTTAAATATATATAAATTTATATAATATAAAAATAATTAATATATATTATATAATGTGTGTGTGTGGTGTGTGGTGTGGTGTGTGTTGTGTGTGTGTGTGTGGTTGTGTATTTTCTAAAATAATTTTTGTATTATTATGTATGAATGTATAATGGTATTTATAATATATATTATATATTATATATATAATTTATAACAAACACACCACACTACACTCACAGGGGGTTTTGGTGGTTTTGGGTGTGGTGTGTTTGGGGTGTTTGGTGTGTGTGTGTGTTGGTGTGTGTGGGTGTGTGTGTGTGTGTGTGTTGGGTTGTGTGTTGTTTGTTGTGGTTGTGTGTTGTGTGTGTGTGTGTGTGTGTGTTGGGGGGGTTTTTGTGCAAATCACTTTTTATATTGCTCTGGAACGGAAGGGAATACTTCTCTCTCTCACTTAGGTGTGAACGTTTAAGTAAACTCGTGGCTGCTGCGCACACCTAACCTTTTACGGTCTTATCGCTTTAGGACTCTATGGCAAGAGTAGATAATGCTGGAGTTTTCCCATGACATCAGGCAAGAGTAATTTGTACACGTCATTTTCAGCGTGTACTTTCAGCATTCCTCAGTGCCCCAGAATCATTTCGCGTGTAAACTTACTTAGTAAAGTACACAAAGAAGACACGGATTTAGGTGTATGTGTACTCACTTTTGTTGTAGGAGCCCTTTAACACAGCTTATGCTTTCCCTGGTATGATAATATATTTATGTGAGTAAATTACAGCAAAGCTTACCTTTCGTCTGAAGAACGATTGAGTGGCATGCGAAAGTTTTCATCCTTATTTTTGCTATAAAGTTGTATCGACTCATGCCAGCTATGCACTTGAGTAGAATAACGTTTAAGTTTCAAAAGCGGCATCTGGTAATTCGTTATACAATGTCACCACAGTGCGTCATCCATTTTGTAACTTGTTGCGGATATTCTTTCCTTTTTGACATTTTTAAAAACTGTTCCTTTTTATTTCCATGGAAATTTCCCCTATTTTCCAAGCCAAGAA
This sequence comes from Penaeus monodon, assembly GCF_015228065.2. Classification (NCBI taxonomy): domain Eukaryota; kingdom Metazoa; phylum Arthropoda; class Malacostraca; order Decapoda; family Penaeidae; genus Penaeus; species Penaeus monodon. The sequence goes on along the minus strand of NC_051421.1, from coordinate 19,632,640 downwards.
AACATACCAAACCGAGATAGCATCTACTAATAAGCATTTCTATCTAGAAATTTGGTATTTAACGAGGGTAGATATAATACCGCTTACCCTTCAAAAATAATTATACATTTATTGCATACATTAATATGTAACAAATTATTTGATGGGGAAATATCAAATGAGCAAATCCGCCACTCAACCCATTTCACTCCGACACTGTAGTGCCCACAAGGTTTTGATTATAGGTTTTAGACTTTATTTATTTCTCTCGATGGCCTAGCGGGTAAGCACCCGAGGCACGGTGTGTTTGGGACAAATACCATGTGTCAACGTATCTTTGGTTGAGAGATGTATTCGTCACTGTACTACACACATGCGAACTCTTTTGGTTCCCTAATATTCCGTTTACGCGTGCACCAACGGGTTTTCACATTTATTATCAAGAAAGCTTAAAAACTAACACTTCCCGTAAGGAAAATCAAAAGGAACCTTAGCATAACTTCTTGCTAAAAAGAACACGCACAAAAAAGAAATCAAACAAACACATAAAACTTATATTTGATAAGACAGCTTGGATTTATACACAAAAAACGAAATATAGGCAAACGCATATACTACCTGGCGTACAATAGTTCCCTGCCTCGAACCCTCCGTCCGGACCAGAGACAAATCCCCTTTCCAGATTGTATATCGAGACACCCCGTAAGTAAATAGGACTGAGCGGCTAATTTTGTAATTTATGCTCCAAGGACGTCCTCCCTGGGCGCGTGTGCCCTGGCGCATTCTGTAGGAACATGGAAGTATGAAGGCGTGCGAATCACCTCAATAAATTGTCATTTATGGAAGCAGGGGGGGGGGGGGGGGAATAATTCCAGTCTCGTACAAGTTAGCGTTTATATCATGTGACCTAAAAACACTTCATGGTAAACTCTTCAAGTAAGGTCATATGCTAGCGGTCAGTGGGTAGCTGGATCTCATTAAAACTGTATTAAAAATGAAACGTATATACAACAGAGTAAAAACTTTGTATTATCAAATATAAAATACCGGATGCAGCTCATGAAGAAAAGTAAAAACATCCTGACTATATTTTACAATAAACCCCAATAGGACCGTGAAGGTAGTGCCATGAAATTATGAGGAATCAAGATAAAAAAACCGTGATGGAACTATGTGAGAACACATCGATGACATGAAGGAAAAAAATATTGAATATGCAAGAGAGCCACTCGTATTATATCTCTGACATATTGCAGAACGTACATGGTGTGTTTCGAAGGAATCTACCTCTCATTTCCTTCGCAAACAAGCATAGCCTACGATATCGACCCCGACAGCTGGGGAGGCATGATGGATTATCAAGGGAAATTGAGGGGTAAAGCGACCAATCGAAGTAAAACTTTCAGTAAATTTTGTTATTGCGAAGCACATTTATAGTAAAAAGGGCTTTGGCCCCTTACCCCCTTACGACCACTTCCGCCGCTTTTGTTGTTTAAAGCCATGATTTTTTTTACATAATAAAGGTGACACAGAGCCTTACACTAGTCTAACCATGATGGACTGATTTGAATTTCAAATGACTTTCTTTAGATCCAGCTTCTACTGTCACTTGATTATCTATATTACAAATCTGATTGGCTCTAGACTGGTGGCTAATGTCTATTGTGACGGTCAAGTGCAAATCCTATTGGCTCATTTGATTTCCCTCTCTTACGTCATCCGCTATACTTCCGTCAGATTGTTTAGTTGCTTCCTCGCCTTCCGTCGTGTTCTCTCCCGTGGAAGTCTTATGGAGTGCCTAATTTTTTTAAATTTTTTTGCTCCTCCTTACTACCTTTATTATTATAGAAGAAAAGTGAAACTTAGAATGTTACGTTCAATCGGATGTTTTTGGGTGTGGCATTTTTTTCCAACAAACCTTTCATTTTTACATAAGTTCTGGGAAAAATTATCACTTAACTTTTCTTTTACCATTCCATCCATGAAAAAAAAACGGACATTGTAAGGGGCTAACAAACTATACGGGTATAAAAAAATATGAAAACTAAGATCTTCCGGGAAAGACGGAAAAACAAAAAATATCTGCTGAATAAACAAAAACCCCAGCGAAACCAACAACAAAAAAAATAATGATAAAAATATAAAAAAAAATAAAAATCGCGGAGGCCCCGGGGTACGGAGTTATGGCCCACCGGCGTGTGGCACGCTCTGGCTTCGTCCCAAAACTCCTCCCCCTAGCCCCCCGGGGGTAATGGGGCGGCTCGGGGAGGTGGGCCTTCCCACCCTCCTCCCCCCAAATGACCCCTGGCAACGTCATGGATAAGGGTAAGCTGGGGGGGGGGGTTTGTCCCCCCCAAACCAGCGAAGGGGGGCTGTGGGTCCCGCGGGGAGGGCAAATGTCGGGGTCAGGTTTGGGGACGAGAGTTACTCGCCCGCCTGCCCCCGGCAGGCCCAACCCCCATGAAGCTTGTGGGGGAAAAACCCCCTCGGGAACCCACATTTTGATGGGGGCCCCCCACGCCTCGACCCCCTTTATCTGGGGCTGTTTGGTGGGGGCGGCAGAGTGGCGTGCACCCGGGAGTGCCCCCGAGGCTTAACCTCAGGCGTCTTTCCGGTGGGCCCTGGAACCCCCGGTCCTTGCGGCAGGATGAGCGGTTACCTCTGCTACCCGGGGAATTGAACGACTGGGGTTGAGGGGGCTGCCCTCTCAGATGAAAAGGGCCCTGGTAGCGGACGATCATGGGGTGGTTACCCCCCCTACTGGTCGGGCCGCAGCGAGGGTCCCACCTCCAGGGTGTAGCCATAGCCTCCTCACTTCACCTGGGTAGTCGAGGGACCCGTTGATGACGTATCAGGGCATTAAACTAAAAGCATGTTTTTTGGCTTCATGTCTCTTATTGCTGTTACCCCCTACCGATGTCAAAAAACCGATGGGGGAAAGGGGGTTCTACGCCAAACTCGCATCGTGGCAGACGTTTTGCCCCCCGAGACATTCGCATTGTTCTGGGCGACTTAAATGGGGTATCCCGTGGACCGAGTGGCTACAAATGTCTGTCGGCCCCCATGGCTGGGGAGCTATCCCACAGCAGAAACCTCCTTCCCGGGACTTTCTGGGTCCCAGAAAATGAGGATCTCTGGCTCCGGGTAACAGGCTCCAACTCGCAGCTGGACTTGGTACAGCGATACGGTCAGTCCCAAAGGAGACGCCCACATTTTTGCAGCACCGAGGGAGGATCCCTCCAGAAACTGAGGGTTTACCGGGAGTGCGGGTTCTGTGGCACCGACCTGGCTGGTTGTGCTCCCTGGGGGTCCATTTCAAACCCCCGTCCCTCCAGTGGCCCCCAAAGGGTGTTTCATTTGGGACAACAGGGAGGGGAGTGTGCCCTGGGTTCGCCAGGGCATCCCCCTGCCCCGATTCCTCAAAACCAGAAACCTGACGGACCCCTGTTGCTCTTGGGAGTCCTTCAAGCGCGTAACATCGAACAGCTCAGGAGCCCATTGGCGTAGCCCAAAGGGACAAGGCGAAACCTCTCCCTGGGAGACATTAGGGGCCCACTGAAGCGGGGGCGCAAGCTTCCTGAATGGGAATCAAGTCTTTTTCTCGTTCCATGGTCGTAGGGCTCGGACCTTTTTAGAAGGGAAAGGAACATTTTCATCGGGAATCTTGCTGGGGGGGTCGAAGGCCTTTCTTGGTAAATGACCTTCGCCCTCCCTCCAACCCGAAAAAACTAAACCCTAAGCCCCCCTCACAGATCTGCAGTCCGATCACGGAGGAGGGATCATCTCAGATCATTTTGGGGGTTCGTGAACTTTGGGGCTGAGTATTTTGAACAGTTGTACCCGGTGGATCCTCCCAGTAGCTTGGATGCAAACGTGTCTCGTGCCTGTCCGGACCCCCCATCAGCGAGGAACCCCTCCCACCCTAACAGAGGTTAGGCTGGCGATTTCCAAGCTGAAAGTGGGAAAGTGCGGCTTGTGATTCCCTCTGAACTGCTAAAGGCTGGGGTGAAAACCCATGGCTCGGGGCCTGCATACAGTCCTGCTGCCATTTTGGCGTCTGGTACCATTCCCCCTGACCGCTGAGGGGTGGTCTCCCCCTTTGGGAAAGGGGAAAGGGGATCGATGGATGTACAAATACCGTGGCATTACACTGCTCGCATACCGGGCAAGGTTTTCGCTCACATTTTCGAAACGGGTCCGAACCCCCTACGGCACCCGAGACCGGAGCTCTGGATTTACTCCTGGCAAGTCCACAATAGACCTAACTACGCTTTGAATAATTGTGGAAACCCCTCGTGGTTTGGTCGTGGGTTCTTCAGCCCACATTACCTCAAAAAAGCGTTTGACATCGGTCATCGGGAATCGCTATGGGAGATCCTGAACTCAGGGGAATTCCGCACAATTATTGGCCTGATACAAGCCTCTATCTGGTACTGAAAAATGCTGTAAAGTGTGGGGGGTATGTCGAACTTCTTCCCCGTTAAATTTAGGGTGAGGAAGGCTGTGTCCCCTTCACCCACACTTTTCAACACTTGTATGGACTGGGTAAAGGGCAGAGCTACTAGCCAAAGTCAGTGCGAGCAAACTAGGGGAAATTAAAGGGCTCGGACCCTTTATTTGCCGACGATGTTGCCATCCTATCTGGGCCTTGGGGTCCTTGTGGCGGCTCTTGATGCATTTAGCAAAGAGGCAAGCCCCTAGCTTAAAGGGTCTCCTGGACCCAAGACCAAAATTCAGGCTTTGGGGGCCTGTTAGGGGAACCCTTCAGTCGTCCATGCTTTCGCGAGGACGTTGAAGTCACAGA
>NC_051421.1:19590357-19610357 GCF_015228065.2 Penaeus monodon | reverse complement strand
TAAGAGAAGACCAACTTCTGAGGCATTCTGCCAATCTACGTAACAAAGCTAAGAATTTATAATCTGCAAGTCGTGGGTGGCAGTAAGCTACCAAAGAAAAAAAATCCCAAGTAAATGGCGATATGAATTATGAGTTTATAATGAAAGAAGATGCTTTGCTGGCTTACACTTTTTGGTGCCGCTGCCCATTGCATGCCCTGTGGTGTGACGTCATGACTCGATATCCTCGCAAGTCTCATTCTCTATCCTCCTCCCCTCTGTCATGCTCTTCCTCTCTTTTCTCCTCTTCTCCTCGGACCTCCTCTTCCTCCTCCTTCTCTCTCCTCTCTCTCTCTCTCTCTCTCTCTCCTTCTCTCTCTCTCTCTCTCTCTCGCTCTCTCTATTCTCTATATCCTCCTCTATTCTCTCTCTCTCTCTCTCTCTCTCTCTCCTTCGCTCACTCTACTTGCACTGCATAGAAAACATGCTGCGTTAGAAAGGAAATACATCTGCCGAATATATTTTTTGTTCCAACTGTTCAAAAAGGACTGAAAGATAAGTTGTTTCAAAGCTTTCTCTTCGTGTCTCCAATAACCATTATTAGGTTATATCCTTACAAAACGCTATGCATGAACTAACTTACTCATGATCTGAATATCGTGAACTATTAATACGATGCAATGCCTTTTTCAAAAAGAACTTGGATTATATTTGAGTATAAACCTAAGCTTTCTATCCACACGATTATTTATTTAGACTAGTATATGATAGATTTATAACAGAAAACGAGTACTTCGTCGTTTTCTATGTTCCAAAAATAGTTCAGTTCCTGCAGGGTCTTTGAACTATGCAATTATAATTACTTTTATCAGTTTACAGTCGTGTTCCGATATGCACTTCAAGGAATAAAAGTAATTATAATAAGAAAATGAGTACCGAAAATTATCCGAGTGATAATAATTCGGAATTCCTTTCGTTAGCATGGATACGCACTACAGTTTAATTGATAAAGAAGTTTGCTTTTTCGTGAATGCATCTCATCGCATTTATCATTGTCTTTTTGTTGATGCTGTTGGTCTTTATGATGATTTTTTTGATAATAAAATAATCCTAATAATAATAATATAATAATAATAATAATAATAATAATAATAATAATAATAATATAATCATAATAATTATTATTATTATTATTATTATTATTATTATTATTATTATTATTATTATATTATTATTATATTATTATTATGATATTATTATATTATTATTATTATTATATTATTACCATATTATTATGATTATCTTTATTGTTATTATTAATTATGATTATTATTATTATAATTATGTTACTTTTATTATTATTATTATTATTATTATTATTATTATATTATTATTATCATTATCATTATTATTATTATTATTATGATGATTTTATTATTATTATCATCATCATTATTATTATTATTAGTGTTGGTTGTTGTTGTTATCATTATTATGATTATAGTAGTAGTAGAAGTAAGTCTCTTTATCATTACTACAATCACTACAAATGTAACATACATAATACACTACTACTAGATTAACTATTATCATTATTATTATTATTATCATCATCATCATCATCATCATCTCATCATCATCATCACATCATCATCATCATCATCTCATCATCATCATTCATCATCATTCATGCATCAATCATCATTATTATTATTATCATTAGAATTACACTACTACTACTATTATTATTATAATTTTATTATAATCATCTCATCATCATCATCATCCAGTGACATCAGCATCCTCATCATCATCATATTCATTATGCTGTTGTTGACACTATTATTATTATTATTAGTATCAGTAGTAGTTGTACTTGATCATTACTACACCACTACAAATATACTAACCACTACTGCTACTATTATTATTATTATATTATATTATGTATTATTATATTTTAGTATTATTATATTATTTATTATTATTATCATTTCATTATTATTTTTATTATTATTATTATCATTATATCATTATCATTATTATATTATTATTATTATCATCATCATTTCATTATTATCACTTATTATTATATTATATTATGTTATTACTATTATTATTATTATTGTTACTATTATGATGATGATGATGATGATATGAATGATGCTGATGATGATGATGATGATGATGCTGTGATGATGTGATGATGATGATTATATATAGTCATCCCATATATCATTTTCATCATCATTATTGTTATAATCATAGTAAAATAATAATAATATATATTATTTTATTATTATTAATATTATTATCATCATCATCATCATCATCATCATCATCATCATCATCATCATCATCAATATTCTAGTTATTATTATTATTATTATCATTTATTCTTATAATTATAATTATAATTATTATTATATATTATCTTATTATTATTATCATTATTACTATTATTATTATTATTATTATTATTATTATTATTATTATTATTGTGGTTATTATTGATATTATTATTATAATTATCATTATAAGAATAGTAACAATAATGATAATTATTATCATCATCATCATCATCATCATCATCATCATCATCATCATCATCATCATCATCATCATCATCATCATCATCATCAATCATATCTCATCATCATCATCATCATCATCATTCATCATTCCTCATCATCATCATCATCATCATATCATCATTATTGTTATTATTATTATGATGATGATTCATGATATGATTATTATTATGATTCCATCATTATTTTTATTAGTGTTTTGTTATTATTATTATTATTATTATTATTATTATTATTATTATTATATTATTATTATTATTAATGTTACGCCGACCGCCTCGTGTCTCTGCCACCAACACAAGGCAGGCTAGGCAGACGGCGTGCTATCCACAGGGTCGTGAACACTGACAGTTCCAGAGGCACCGAGCACACAGCGTCCCAGAACACCAGGGGAAAACGCCAAGGGCGAGGCAGGGCATGAAATAAACACACGAGGTCTTTCCTTTATTTTACACAAGTTATTTACCGACACCTTTTTATAGGCACAATACAGGGGGGAAAACCAGGCATTGTCACACTGCAATTCACTTCTAAAAAGGGCAACACGTACTCCCCTGGCTTGTTTCCTCCGCTCCTCCGCTCCAGCCAGTTGCGTCATGTTTGCCCAGGTCCTTCATGTTAACACATGCCCAAGTCATCCTTTTCTGTTAACACATTGTTTCGCACAGAGACAAAGACCCACTGGCGTAGCATTATTATATATTATATTATTATATTATATTATTTATTATTTATTATTAACTCTTGTTATTATTGTATTATATAATCATTACTATTAATTATTACTATCACGGTCATTTATTATTGTTGTTATAAATAATAATATATTATTGCATTATTTCTTTTTTATCATTATCATCAGCTTTATCATTATCATTATACTCATATTATTATCAGCATAATCATAACTATATTACCTATTTCATATAACTTACCTATCACCATTTCCATCGACAATCATCATGTGTTATTTGTTTTGTAGCAAAAAGTGAAACCAAAGTAGGTTGTTACTCTTCAAAAGCATTTACCAACCCTTCTTTAAGGAGTACTGGAAAGCAGGCGGTAGATATGGGTTGTGCTAATAGAGGGCCAACGGGGTCTGCATTTCATCCAAAACGGATCAACTACATAATAATACCTTGCAATGTCGTTAAACAGAGACGGAAATGGAACAACTTTTACAAACGTGCACTCAGTAGTTGGGGAAAGGTTCGTGAAAGTATGTACTGTATTACAGTAACTTTTTTTCTTTCAGAAAAATTTTTAATTTATGTCGACATAAGAAATCAGAGATGGCAACTTTAGTGTCCATTTCGTTTCGTGCCACATCCTCTAGTTTCTTCTGTTATTTCTTATTCATTCCTGTTATTATTGGATTATTATGTTATTATATTATTATTATTATTATATTATTATTATTATTATTATTATTATTATTATTATTATTATTATCATTATTTTTGTTGTTGTTGTTTCGCTGGTTTTCGCTTCATTCATGCAGATATTTTTGTTTTTCCCGTCTTTCCCTCGGAAGCATCTCTAGTTTACATATTTCTTCATACCCGTATAGTTTAGTTAGCCCGTTACAATGTCCGTTTTCTTTCATCATCATCATCAAGGGGCTAACGCCGACGAGGGCGCATGGCCGCATCCACCCTTCGCTTCCAGCCACGAGGATCCATCGAGTGCGAGTCTCCAGGCCAGGCACACGGCCCATCTCTAGTTCCTCACGACAGGTCTCGTCGATGCGCCCAAAGCCATGATCTCCTAGGACGTCCCACAGGTCTCTCCACCCAGGGTTGTCTCGCGAGAGACAACCTGGTGAGCAGGGTCTCGCCATTAGGGAGGCGAGCTAGGTGGCCATATATAGCCTGAGTTGGCGATCCAGGATTATGCAAGTAAACAGGTCCCCATGACCGGTCTCACGGGGTAACGCCGGTTGGACACGTGTGGTCCTGCCAACTGTACCCATGATCGGCGAAGGGGAATTGTACAAAAGCATCAAGGCTGAGACTCCAAGGCATCTGGATAGCGTCCAGTTTTCGCTTCATAGAGCAAACTTGGAAGTATCAAGGACTTGAAGACACGCAGCTGCGTCCTTCTGCATAGGGTACCGACATCTCCAAACGCTCTTGGATCGAGTTCATGGCTCTGTTGCCAGACCAAATCCGTCTACTGAACTTCTGGGTTACAACCCGGAGATATGGACTACGCTACCAAGGTATGTAAACTTTCTGTGACTTCAACGCATCGCCGCAAGCATGGATCGACTGAACGTATATAATATTTTAATATATATTATATATATATATTGCATATATATAGTTAGATATATAGCTAGATAAATACATGGGACAATGATAGAAGGATGATGGAAGAAGTAGACAAATAGTGATGAAAGAAAATTATAAATAAAAAAATTTTTAAAATCACACACACACCCACATACGCACACACGCACACAAACACACACCAAAACACAACCCCCACACACACACACAACACACAAAACCCCACACCACAACACACACACACACAAAACCACACACCAACACATATATATTATATAATATATAAAATATATTATATATATATATAATATATATATATATATATATATAGTTATGATTCCCCCAAAAAACCTACAATAGGGATGAATATGGTTTGTGTTCGCTGCTACAGTTTTCCCTTTGGTTCCAACGGTTGTATCTATGAAGCCTGAATATGATCTAGTGTTCCAGTGATTAGGACCCCAAATTTTCCTAGCAACAGAAAGGGGTAGGTTGCAATTCTTGGAGTCACTCCCCCACAAACTTAAATTTCATAAAATTTTTTTCACCCAAAGGGGAGTGTTCAATAAACAAAACTCAACAAGAATGCGTTCCTAGTTTCCAGTATTTTTACAATCACACTTTAATAGAATACCCTCCCAATTTGATTCCTGGAGGGGCCCCAGCGATCATCCCCAATTCTGTGGGGAAAGCTATTCTGGCACTGTTTGGGGCTATTACATGATTTGGGTTAAAACCTTTGGGGTTACGAAAATGCAGAACTACGATGGAAAAAATATATAAATATTTTTCTGTTTTGTTTAAGTAGATGTGGAAAAGTAAACCCAAAAAAAAAAAAGAATTGGAGATAGATAGATAAATATAATTTTAAAAAATTTTTATAATTTATATATATTATATATATTAGAAGAAGAGAGGAGAGAGGAGAGAGAGAGAAAAGAGAGGAGAGGAGGAAAAGAGGAGAGAGAGAGAGAGAGAGGATTTGATTTGATTGATAAATTTATCCCGTGGAGAGAGAGAGAGAAAAAGAGAGCTATATATCCATTAATTATTATCGAGAAAATAATTCTAAAAAATTCCCTTATGTTAAACCCGACTCATAAAAGATGATCATGCAAACACACACATATATATTATGCACGTTTTGGAAATATGCGTGTATATGTTTAAAATCTATAATACCTATATTATCTATTATCTATCATCATTATTTTTATATATAATATATATATATAATATATAATATATAAATATATATATATATATACATACATACATACAACATACTTAATTGTTTTAAATTTACACTTTCTTTCTCCTCAATTAGATATTTAGTTTTTCATGTCTCTTCAACTTCGTATCCAAAACCCTGATTTTTGGCATAAATACCGATAACACCACTACAAGATCACCCTTAATCTAATAAATTTAAGTTCGCGTACAGTAAATTTTTGCCATTTGTTTTGATTTTTCTCTTTTTAAAATAATTTTTTTTTCCCCCTTGCATTCTGCTGTGTTAATACACATAATATATATATATATATATAAATATATTTTTATAATATATAATATATATTATATTATAATATATCATATATATATATATATAATAATATATATTATAATATATTTTTACCCCCGGTCGCCCGTTCCTCCCACCAAACAAAAGGCGGGCTGGCAGACGGCGTGTTATCCCAGGGCGTAAACACTGAATGGGCCCAAAGAGGCCCCGAACACCACAGCGCCCAAACACCAGGAAGAAACGCCAAGTGGCGGGGCAGGGCCGAAGTAAACAAAAATGACAGTCTTTCCCTTTTATTTAACAAGTTATTTTCCCCCGTACACTTTTTATGCACAATACGGGGGGGAAACCAGCATGTCAAAAGCACAATACAGTTTTAAAACGGGCAACACCGTTTATTTAGGTCAAAGGCAACACGAGGTTTCACAGGGGCAGCACCCCAACTGGTCCCCCCGGTTGTTCCTCCGCTCCCCCGCTCAAACCGCCGGGGTTTTTTGCCCGGATCCTTTCATGTTAACACATGCCAGGGCATCCTTTTTATGTTAAAACCCTGTTTTGCACAGAGACAAAAAACCCCCTGGGAGCAAATATATATAAATATATATAATATATTTTATATATATATATTATCAATCAAGGGGCAACGCCGAGGGGGCATGGCCGCATCCACCCCTTGCTTTAGCCACGAGGTCCCTCGAGGGAGTCTCCAGGCAGGCACACGGCCCATTTAGTTCCCCACGAAGGTTCTCGAGCTGCCCAACCTGATCTCCTAGGACGTCCCCCAGGCTCCTCCCCCAGGGGGTTTTTGCAGAGAGGGCAATTGGGCAGGGTCGTCCATAGGGGGGCGAGTGGGGCCCTATAGCCTAGTTGCGATCCCCGGGTTATGCGAACAGGTCCATGCCGGCTCACGGTTAAAAGCCCGGGTTGGACCGTGGTCCGCCAACTGTACCCCCTGATCCCGGGGAAGGGGCTTGTTACAAAAGGCATCAAGGCGAGATCCAAGGCACTGGATAGGGTCCATGTTTTTGCTTCCCTAGAGCAAAAAATGGAAGTATCAAGGCCCGAAGACACGCAGCTTGGTCCCTTTTGCATGGGACCCACATCTCCAAAAAGCTTTGTTGATCGAGTTCATGGCTCCTGTTGCAGACCCAAACCCTCTACTGACTTCCCGGGTTTACAACCAGAGATATGGACTCCACTCCCAAAAAGGTATGTAAAACTTTCTGTGACTAAGTCCTCGCCGAAAAGCAGGGGATCGACTGAACGGGTTCCCCCAAAAACGGGCCCCCAAAAGGGCCTGAATTTTGGTCTTGGTAAAAGGAAAACCTCAAAGCCTAGGGGTTCCCCTCATTGCTAAATGATCAAAAAGCCCCCCAACAAGGGGACTCCAAGGACTCAGATAGGATGGCAAAAATGTCGGCAAAGTAAAGGTCCGAGCCCTTTAAATTTTCCCTAGTTTTGGCTCCGCATGATTTTGGCTATTTTAGCCTGCCCATTACCCAAAGTCCATACAAGTGTTGAAAAGTGTGGTGCAAGGACAAAAGCCTTGCCTACCCCTGAATTAACAGGGAAGAAGTTCAAACATCCCCCCAAAACCACACTTTACAGAAACCAGTACCAGTATAGAGGCTTGCTATGGGCCCAAAATCTGTGCCCGGGGGAACCCCCCCTTTGACCCTCGGGGAATTCCCATAGCGTTTCCCCGATGCCCCGGGGTAAAACGCCTTTTTGAGGTCGATGTAGGCTGCAAACCCCCAGGGACCAAACTCACGACGGGTTCCAAATTTATTCGAAGGGGTAGTATACGGTCTATTGGGGAATTGCCAGGAGTAAACCAGACTGCCCCGGTTCTGGGTTCAGTGGGTTTGGTTGCGGATCCGTTTAGAAGAATGTGAGCGAAAACCCTTTGGGCCTTGGTATGCTGAGCAGTGTAATGCCACGGTTTTGCTACAGCCCCAATCGACCCCCTTTCCCCTTCCAGAGAGGGGGACCACCCCCCCTCACCCAGGTCAGGGGGGAAGGGTCCCAGACTGCCAAAAAGGCAGTCAGGATGTATGAAACCCCCCGACCCAATGGTTCCCCCCAGCCTTTAGCAGTTCAGCAGGGAAAATTTAAATATGCCTGCACCCTTTCCCACTCTTCACTTGGAAATCGCCACCCCAAAACCTCTGTTAGGGTAGGGGGTTTCCTCGCTGAGGGTGGGCCCGGGCACGGCACTGGGGACATCGCTTGCACCCAAACTAAACTTTTGGGGGACCCACCGGGTTTAAACTGTTCAAAATACTCGCCCAACGTTCACAAAACCCCCAAACATGTCTGAGATGATCCGTCCACCCGTGATCGGACTGCATTTATCTGGAGGAGGGCTTAGGGTTCATTTTTCTCAGGGCTTGGAGGCGGGGGCGAAGGTCTTTTAAACAAAAAAGGCCTCGACCCCCTCAGCAGTTCCCTGATGAACTGTTCCTTGCCCCCTCTCGGGCAGTGTCCGAGCCCTACCCCACCATGGAAGGGGCCCGAAAGGGGATTTAAATTCCCATTCGGGCCGGGGCCTTGGCCCATGTTTCCCGGGCCCTCTAATGTCTCCAGGGAGATGGTTTTTCGGGCCTTGTCCTTGGGGAAACCCCCCAATGGATTTCCTGAGTGCTTCGAGGTTCCCGGTTTTGAAGGATCCCACAGAGAAACTGGATCCGTCGGGGTTGCTGGTTTTTGGAACGGTCAGAGACCCCGTGGCAAACCCCAACGGGCACCCCCCCCTCCCTTATTTCTGTCCAAGGGGAAACCCCTTTTTAGGGTGGCCACGGAGGGACGGGGGGGTTTTGAAGGGGAAACCCGCAGGGAGCCACAACCCGCCTATGGCGGTCCACAGAACTCAGCACCCCGGGAAAAACCCTGCAGTTCTGGAGGATCCTCCTTTCGCGTGCTGCCCAAGAATGTGGCGATCCCCTTTGGCCCACGGTACCCGTATCGCTGTTACCAAGTCCAGCGGTTGCGATTTGGACGTTGGTCCCAGGACCCAGAACCCTTTCTTTTTCGGGACCTAGCAAAGCCCCGGGAGAAGGGGGGCTATTCTCGTGCGGGGGATAAAGCTCCCGAGCCGGGGGGCCGACGGGACATCTCTTTAGCCAGCTCGGCACAGCGGATACCGCTTTGAAGTCGCCCAAAACAATGGAATGTCTCGCCGGGGAAATTCATCTGCCACAGATGGGTTTGGCGAGAACGCCTCTTTCAATCGGTTTTAGTACATCAGTAGGGGGGTTAAAAGCAATAAGAGACATGAAGCCCAAAAAAATGCTTCAGTCTCAATGCCATGAACGTCATCAACGGTTGTCACCCGACTACAGCCCGGCTGAAATCGGGCGGAGATGGCTTGGTTTCACCCTGGGGGTGGGACCATCGCTGCGGCCCGACCCCCCTAGTAGGTGTAACCCCCCCCCAGGGTCGTGCCGCTACCAGGTCTTCTCACCCCTGAGAGGGCAGCCACCTCAAAATCCCAGCGCTTCCAAATTTCCCCCTGATAGCAAAAGGTAAACCCCTCACCTGCCGCAAGGACCGGGTGTTCCAAGCGCCTACCCCCGGGAAAACACGCCTGAGGTTTAAACCTGGGGGGTCACTCCGGGGGGCACGCCCCCTCTGCCGCCCCCACCAAAAACAGCCCCAGATTTAAAAGGGGGGGGGCAGGTGTGGGACCGCCTCCCCCTGTGGGGTTCCCAGGGCTTTCCCCCAAGCTTCCCTGGGGGGTTGGCGCCCCCGCCGGGGCCAGGGGGACGAGTAAATCTCGTTTCCCCAAACCTGCACCCCCACATTTGCCCTCCCCGCGGGACCCCCAGCCCGCCTTACTTGGGTTGGGGGGGAGGGGGGCAACACCCCCCCCCAGCATTACCATTTTATCTGTGACGTTGGGAAAAGGGTCATTTTTGGGGGGGGGAGGACTGGGAAGGCCCACCTCCCCCGAGCCCCCCCCCTTGCCCAGGGTGGTAGGGGGGAGGGGTTGGTACGGGGGCCAGAGCGGGGTCCAACGTTTGGTGGGCCATAACTCCTACCTCTGGGGGTCCTGCTGCTCCGAGATCCCCCACAGATTTTGCCGGGGGCCGCAAGGTACCCAGTTTCCCATGGGTGGCCACGAGGAGGCACTGCAGAAGTTTTAAAAGATGGGGAGGCTGTGGGCCTGGAAGGGGGGGGATTATGCGGGGAAACTGCTCCCTTTTTTGCACTGGGCTACCAGGGGGGGAAGCTGCAAGCGAAAGGCATGCAAGCAAATTTAAAACTATCTAGGTACCCCACCATCGCTTCACATCACCCCGCACGGGAAGCACCCCCCCAGGGGAAATAAATATATAAAATTATAAAATAAAATAAATATATAAAGTATATATATAGTGGGTGGTGTGTGTTTGTGTGGGGTGTGTGTGTGGTGGGGTGGGGTGTGGTGTGTGTGTGTGGGGGTGGGGTGTGTGTGGGTGTTGGTGGTTTGTGTGGTGCGTGAGTGCGTGCGTCAGTGCGTGCGTGGTGCGTCCCTGGTTGCGGGGCCGTGATTATGCGTGAGAGCGTGCGTGCGTACGTGCGTGGTGCCCGGGGGTTGTGGTGTGTGTGTGTGTGTGTGTGTGGGTGTGTGTGTGTGTGGGGTGTGAAAAAAAAAAAACGGGCCCCCCAAAAAAATTAAAAAATAACGTAAAAAATTTTGAAAAGACGGTTTCTCTTCAGACGAAAAATTTAACATCCATCGTGGAAGATTCGTGTGTGTGTGTGGTGGGGGTTGGGGAATTGTGGTTTTTTTAAAAAATTTTGAGTGTGTGCATGTGTGTGTGTGTTTTTTTAATAATATTATTATATAATATATAATATAATATATATTATATGTGTGTGTGGTGTGTGTGGTGTGTGGGTTGTGTGTTTGGTGTGTGTGGTGTGTGTTTGGTGTGTGGTGTGGTTAAAATGTGTGGTTTTTCTTATAAAGTATGTATGTGTGTGCAGGGTGGTGTGTTTCTTTATATAATATAATTTTAATATATATATATATATATATATATTTTGGGTGTGTGTGTGTGTGTGTGTGTGTGTGTTGTGTGTGTGTGTGTGTGTGTGTTTATGATATGTTATATATACTTTTATTTTCCCCCTATTATCATCTACTATCTATATATATAATATAATATATATATTATAATATATATCATACACTTATAATGATTTTAATTATATATATATATAATATATATATTTTATATATATATTTTTAGGTGGGGGTTGTGCTCGTCAGTTTGTGGTGTGTGGTCTTATATGTGTGTGTACGCACACACTGTATGTTTACTCTTCATACGAATAATGCTTTACTGTTCCCAGAACTGTTACATTCAGTATAGAGCCCCTCTATATATACAAGGAATTAAACCGTAATCCCTTCTCTTGTAGTGATTTATTGTATAATAACTGGCGGTAGCAAGGACTATATTATGCCGAAGGAATGTAAAATGTAATGAGTACGAAGATGGACAGAGTGAACGCTCAATAATAATTATCGGCTTTAGTTGATCGTGATGTCGAGAGCGAAGTCTCATCACTAGTTATTGTTATAAACTGCTGAGCAACATTTGTATTTTGACGGAGAGGATATTCCCAGTCGACCCGTTATTGCTTGCCCTCCACTATTGGTAGATGGATTTTTATTTCGACAATTAAACAATGGCCGTAGTCCTCAACTCCTTTCTTCCGATACGCACAACAGACTTTTAGTGGTAGCTAAGACTACAGCAAATGTGACTGATTTTGCTGCAATATCGGATTACAAGATTACAAATGTATTGTTAGAGCAGATTTTGATATTTCGGTTGCATACGTAAGTGGCATGTCGGATTACACTTGAAAGATCCCTAAGCGTTTCCCCGGGTATTAGGGATATAGTCAGTGGAGGGGGCCCATTCCGAAAATCCCAGTGTGATATACATCCTTCTAGGGCTCGCGCTCTAGTGTTCACGAGCTTTTCGAACCCTTTACTAAAAAGAATCCCCCAAAAGGGGAAAAAAAATGATATTAAGAAAGATAGAAAATGTTTTTTTAGACATCATACGTTTTACCCAAAAATTAAAAAGGATATATTTTACATAAACATATCTATATCCATATGATATAGTTTGAATATAGGCAAATTTTAATGCAGTAGTATGTGTATAGAAATTTATTTTTATAATATTTTTATATTATATTTATTTATATATATAAAAATTTATATATAAATATATATAAAATATATACATTTGTAACACACACCAACAACACACACACACACACACAACACCCCACAAAACACACACCACAACACACACACCACAACACACACACAACACTTTTCTCACCACACACACACACACCACACACACCACACAACACACACACCCACCACCACCCCACAAAACCCCACCACACACACACACAAAACAACACAACAATAGTTTTTATTTCAATATCAAAGTATAAAAAAGGGTTTTGAGTTATCCGGTGCAAATTAATCATATAAAATGAATTGGATGCTTTTCCCCAAATATGGAAAATTTTTCCCTGAATTTGTATTAAAGATAGAAGGGATAAATCAAAAAAATATATACAGCATATTCAATCATTCATAATTAAATGTATTGTTATTAAATCTGTTTAAACAAAGTACAAATAGAAAAACAAAACAACTGAAGGAACGGGAAAAAAACCCAAACAGAATAGAATAACCTCCAAATTTTAAAAAAACAGAACCATCATATATAAATAGGCAAAGTGTGAAATAAATTTAGAAATCCCGCACAATATGGTTTTTTGTGAAATGACAAAAAGAAGTTAAAATTGCCCTTTTGCATAGCTATGTTTTGAAATAGTTTAGGGAACAATTATGCAAAAAAACCCCTACAAAATATACTAAAACAAGCAAACAAAAACATGATATTGCAACCAAGCTTATGCAATTAAATTAACAGCATCAAGAAAATATAGTAGACATAACTGTTACAACACCACATAAAACTGAAATACACCTATGGTAACAAAACACAGAAAAAAATAAAAAAAAAATTACCAGAAAACCTTATTGAAATTAAATTATATAAAAAAAAACATGGATCATGCACAATTAAAAATTGTAATGAAAAAAAAAAAAATACATACCAAATCCAACACTCGCAAACCCATTGAAACAAATGTATTTTTTATAAAAGGGATTTTAACCCTTTTTTTATGATCCTTGGAAATATACACCTTTCTCTTTTTACCTCATAAACCCTTTTTAATATGTATATGTGTGTGTGTGTGTTTAAAGTGCGTCTGTTTGTGTGTAGTGTGTGTGTGTGTGTGGTGTGTGTGTGTGTGTGTGTGTGTGTGGTGGGGTGTGTGTGTTGTGTGTGTGTTTTAAAAACATAACAATTTCAGTTAGTGTAAATATTTTAACATCTTTTGTACTTTTTTACACAGAACTATATTAAGCACTCTTACTTTGACAGGCAACTTCTGAAAGATTGCAACCCATCACCTCTGTAAATATTTTGGTATATATCATGGCAAAACTTTCATATTCTTTATAATATCAACAACAGATTTACTTGTATAAATAAAAAATGTATTACTCTTTTATAATATCTTACATCATATGAGTCTATTTTCCCTTTATCTCTCCTACAGCCAACAAATTTATGACTTTCAGTACAGTTCTACATACACAACCTGCCATGTATGATATAAAATTTCCTTTATCTGTGATGGCTTTTTATTAAATCTAGGATCAGATTTTATATAAACAGATAGAGGAAAATCTCTGCTTGCTCCAGAAACAAATAAATCATTTTCATGTTCTTTTCATTCTCATTTTGCAAATCTATTCATTGTGTAAACAACGTGTTCTTTCTTCTGTCTCCACATTATGCTCATTTCATCATCTTGATTTTTATTTCCAACTTTTAAACACTCAAAAAGGGAATATCATCAAGGCAAATTATGGGACATACATTTATCTTTTGGGTTAAAAGGAATTGGAAACCATATTATTAACATCCCGAAGTAATTTCAAGCTGGAAATATCTAAACGCCAACCATAAGGGCTAGGCAATGCCTGTTTTGCCCCAACAAAAGACCAAGACTTTCTCCAAGATTTAAAACTGTTTAGAGTATCTTTTTGGGTCACCCTTTAAAAGGGTTTTATAATGGTGTATTAGTTACTGTTGAAGAGGTTACACGTCAGTCCATATCAGTATAAATTTTGCTGCATGAATAGCATGAATTGGCAATCCTTTTATCTTAGCGTGTATAAACATAACACTCCACTGAATAAACCCGTGCGCAAAGGCATACCCCCATTTTCTCAAAGTTTTTGGGTATAGTGTTTTCACTTATTTCGATGAATATCCATGAAACTATCTTCATACAAGTTTTTTATATACTGCTATTTTATGTAATCACCATTTATTTCTATGTCAGTATAAGGGGAATCTTCATTCACATTTAAGCCGTTAAAATACTTCTGTAGTAATAATCCTGGTCCAAATATTGATCAAAGGGGTCAAGGGCCCATGTCTTTCATTGTATTTAGGTAACACCATTTATTTTAAAGCATTTGGTGAAATGCTACTATGATAAATATATAATATACATAAATACATACACATACATAATATATAACATATATACATATACATACATATCCCAATGCCTGTTTTATTCTATCTTTTTTTTTTTTTTTTTTTTAATCCCTTTCCATGAGAACCTTTACAGAAATTGCATCAAAGACTACAATACAGACATACTTTTCAGATTTTATATATTATTCCATCGAGGTTCAAAGGTCATTTTAGTTAGCTAGTACTAAGAATTCGAGGGGAGGGGCAGCACAAAATAAAATGCTCTTGTACTTTTGAAGCACAGGTTTAGTCCAAAGGCACTCTTTCATTATCCCTGGCTTTTTTTTTTTTTTTTTTTTGTAATGTCTGGATATCGCAACCGTGCCTGGAAAAGGGCATAGCGGTTCAAGTAATTTGCTGCATTATTTTTTTTAAACCAGTGCCCCTTTGTTTTAACTCCTCTACTTTCTTAAGTGTTTTTTTTAGTCTTGTTATGTTCCTGTGAAGTAACTTTGATGTACAAGTGTGTTAACCTTCCTGCTTTCTGTAATTTTTTTGGGGAGATCATGTTTACCTGGTTCAGAATAAAGTAACAGATGCATAAAAATTGTTATTATATGTCTAAGTTACACCCTTTGGGGTAGAAGATCCTTGTATATGAAATTAATGATAATAACCCTTTTTATAATCATAATAATAGTAATAAGAACAGTAAAATTTATAGTAATATCAATCATATTATCCTCTCAATACCCCACACACACACACCCCAACACACACACACACACACACAATATATATATATATATATATATAATTATATATATATATATATATATATATATATATATATTTTATATAACATATATATATCCCACACATATATATATACATATATATATATATATACACACACATATATACACATGTATATATACACACACGTATATATATATAACATATATTTTACATATATATACATATATATATAGATATAGATTAATATGCACATTCACAAATTATTTGGAATCAACTGAAATCTGACAATATATTCAGTAATATATTATTCTATGAATTAGAGAAATAGAATTTTGCCAATATTTGCTGTACCACATGTGTTAAGTCATAACATTTTATCTTACCTCTATCAGAAGTTATGGCCGTCTGTACGTATTCTTAGAAATTACTATGATAATTGTATACATTAAACGCATAAATGCTTATTGTTTTTAGTTTTTATAAAATGATTTTAATAAAATAATAGTCACTAGGGTGTGGATATTGGCCTTTTTACGTATATCCATGTACATACTTTTGATTGTTTCTCAGCTCATACCTAATGTGATGTCTTCTACGAAAAAAAGGGTCCTTTCATCATAGGTTATGGGACAGGGGTTGTGATGGCTTAGCTATAAAATATTTTGTATATAAATTTCATAGATAAATAGATAGATGTTTAGCTATGATATTAATTTTAAAAAGTACAAACACACGGAAAGAATTATCAGATAAAGAATGAATATAAATTGGTAAACATTAATGTACGACTACTTTTTCATATTAATGTACAAAAGATTTCGAGAAAATAGCTTACTATAAAATCTTATTTTTATTTTACTTTAATACTCTAGACGTCTAACCTACTTTATTTTTAAACAGTACTACTTACCCCAATACAATGACACGTAAAGCAAAAAAAAATGAAGAAAATGTCCTCTACTTGACATTATTTCCTTTTTTTAATTAACTTGAATGTTTATGTTTAAGTAGCCTTGGTATTAATTATGTTATGCTGATATTCACTGTGCATCATTTTAAATTTATCACTCACCCATATGGCATCTTAAGCAGTCTCTTCCTTGATTTTTTTTTTCTGTGAAAAATGAAGGCTGCAGATCCTATTGTAGATCTTATTTAATTGGCTGGACTACTTTGATCCAATAGTTGGCGTCTGGATGCCATTTAAAAACTTTTAATCCATTCGGAACACTCATAAACTTTTATTAAGAAAAAATAATAAATGAATAAATAAAGCTGGCGATGTCTTTGACAGCCTGTATTTAAATTTTATATTTTATTTATACGTATCAGCAGAAGCAGCAGCACAGCAGCAGCAGCACTTATAATCTTAGGTATCTTCGGAATTTCCATATTTTTCTTGACAAAGAAAGCATGGGTGCGAGTCACTCAAATGTCAAATGCCGCGGTGTACTATGTAAATAAACAGACGACACGAGAGTTTCGTATAAACAGCTGGCGCCCACCTTTTGAGAGAATCTGGGACGGAAAAAAAAATCACATGAAATTCACCTGCGTTCCTATCTTCGGCAAGGACCACTAGCGCCGCCGCTGGCTTTCGGACGCAACGAAAGGGCTAAATGCGACGAAAACCACCAAAACAGGAATTTGATATTTGTTGATATTTCGAGCTCGGCTATCACTTAAAATGCCAATCAATCATTTTAAGTACAAAGGGACAATTAAAAAAAAATGTTGACTAGAAACACAATAATTAATATTAATAATGTCACATACACACATACTTCTTAAAATATACAAGTATGCGTATACAAATACACAGTACTTATGAACAGTGTTATGTCAATTTTTTTTTTCTATTCTTTTCTTAACCTTAATGATTACTAGTCTTGCTATTTACACGTTCGTTTGTAGGAATTACCAAAAAATGAATCTCTGCCACAGCCCAAATTTGCCCTCTTTACTGAATTCATAATCTTGAATGAGTTGCATCATATCTTAGTTACAGCCTCCCACTGGATTGCTTACAGTTCTCGTGAGAATGAAAGGCATGAAATATATGGAATCGTCGAGCAAGTATCCTATGTACTGAGCTTACTCTAATTTTGTGCAGCAGTCAAAATATGCCAGAAATCAGGGACAAGCACTATATATTATATTTTAGAAAAGAACCCAAAAAAAAACAGTATAAATTTCTAAGAAAGGAAAAAAAAATTATTCCTAATCTTAAAAACAGTAATACCCGGACATTTTAGACTGATTCTTTGCATATTTCTGTTCTCGGGCAACATAACTATCGCTGGAAATTTTTTGCATCTTGCAGTAATGTTTTTTTGATATATTACAGACAAATTCAGAGTAATTCAAAATTATCTGTAAATTTCAAATGTAGCCCACCCATAGCGTTCCCCTCAAAGCATCTACAAGTATAGAAAATAATAACAATGCTATGAGTATGCCTATATATATATAAAAATATATATATATATATTTTATATTATATATGTGTGTGTGTGTGTGGTGGGGTGTGTGTGTGTGTGTGTGTGTGGGGTGTGTGTTGTGTGTGTGGGGTGTGTGTTTCCAAACTTCCCATAACCTAAAGGACCCCCCTGGGACCACTTTAGCAGACCTCTTCCATTGTCTACCATTGCCATACGCATAACGTTATTAACTTATAAATGTATATTTGATTAATGCAGTAAAACTGGCCTCTACATACCAAAACCTTCGTAGACATGACAGCGGACGCGACGCCCCGCATGCCGTGTACACGATCACATCCTCTCCTTCACATTTCCGAGTACATCGCAACCCTGTGAGTTTCCTAATTCAATCTGTATAAAAGAGGGTCGCCTGCGAGCGAAACCCAGACAGACTGAGACAGACCGAAGGCAGATAGCCTACAGCCGCTGATCGGACCGAACCTCTGTCCGTCAGTTGTACCATTCTCTCTGTACAATTAAAGGGTTAAAGAGAACGAGAAGTCTGTTTCACCTTTGCCGCTGCCAGAGATTTCCGCAACGTGCCGGACGCGACTGTCTGCACTCACGCTCATCAGCCATCGTTACACCAGCTCCACCACCTCGTCCTCGACCCCGGAGACACGGGAGTCTCTCGGGAGTCTCAAAATCAACCTTCAACAATAAACAGCAAGCCAAGACCCCTTTTATTCACCTGCATAAAGGCCAACCTCACTTGTTGACATGTGGTGACAGTGGTGCTCCCAGTCTCTCTCTCTATATATAATATAAAATATATATTATAATATATATATAATATATATATATATATATATATATATACTATATATATATATATACACACACACACACACACACATACGAACACACCACACACACACACACACACACAAACACACAACACACACACACAACACACACAACACACACACACACACACAAACGCACATACACACAAATACACGCACACACACACACACACGCACGCACACACAGACACACATATATCTGTATATAGGGTATGAATGTGTGTGAAATGTGTGTGAATGGATCTTACAGTTAGACCCTGTGTGTCTTGGCCTGTCTGCCGTGTCTCCTCTCCATCTGACGAGACATGCCCTTTTATGCGGCGGCTCCCTTCGAGGCGGTTGCCTACTTACGTCGTAGAAGTGCCAGAAAAAGAAAGCAGGGCATGACACCTGCACCACCCAAGGAGGAAAGGCGGCTGCTGTGGACAAAAGGTGTGAATTGTACCATCCGGTCTTGCTATGTATTGTCTACTCAGTCGTCTATTTTATCTATCTGTGTGTGTGTGTGTGTGTGTGTGGTGTGTGTGTGTGTGTGTGTGTGTGTGTGTGTGTGTGTGTGTGTGTGTGGTGTGTGGTGCACAAAACACACACACACACACACACACACACACACACACCACAAAACAGACACACGACACACACCACAAAACAGACACACACACACACACACACAACACATATGTATATTTATATCATCTATCTATTATAATATATATATATATATATATATATATATATATATATATATATATATACATATAGAAAAGAGGGTTTATTCTGCTCGAAATATCGACGGTGAAATTAAATTTAGCTCTGTGTGTTTTTTGTGCATGGGAGCGAAACAGGATTTTATAGATTGTTTCATAAAAACATAAAGATTGTGGATATTATAGAACATTTATTCGTCTCCTTTCTTTGTTTCACTGTGTATAAATTATGATTTAGCTTTTTTGAATACGATAATACGAAGTCTGTGTTAGC
>NC_051421.1:19575357-19582857 GCF_015228065.2 Penaeus monodon | reverse complement strand
ACAAACAAACACACACGCATATATATATATACATAATATATATATATATATATATATATATATATATATATATATATATATATATATATATACTATATATATATACATATATATATATATATATATATATATATATATATATATACATGTGTGTGTGTATGTGTACATATATACACATAAGACGATACAATACTTCTTAGTTCTATCATTTTACAAACCTCTTATGGCTTATATGATCCGTAAAAACAAAGGTTTGGTGGAAAGCAAGGCCAGAAAAGTATCATCATGAAAGGGATTCAGCCACCGGATTCTCACACAGCGAATGGACTTTTGGTATGTACGGTGATATGCAAGCTGCAGTTCTTTCCTTCTTTCTTTACTTTCCCATCTCTTCTTCTCGTTTTTTTTTTTTTTTTTTTCAATAGCACAGAAGGAACATGTTCACGTTAACTGCACTAGGAATGAGCCTCTAGAAGCCGTGGATTTTGCTGTTTTTTTTTTGTTTTTTCTTCTTCAAAATCGTCTTTCTTCTTTCTGATAACAAGGACTATTTGTCCCTATATATGAAATATTGGTTTTAGGTATCACGATATCGATAGCACGCAAGGCCGTGGAGCCAAGAGCAAATGTGCAATAATAATGCCACTATCTTCAAGAATCGGACTGCCGTTCTGTAAAGAGAGGTCCACCATTTCAACTTTTATCACGGTGTTGACTACCGGGGAAGGTCGAATAGCCATGATTCGCACTTGATGTGCTCTGATGACGACAATAAACGGAGTGAAATGTGTGGAAGGACTAACAATAAGGCTGTCGGGTGTTCGTTAAATCGCTTTAATTTAAATGCTGTTCGCTTCACTGCTGTCTGTATGCCAAACCTGATTCTCTTTATAAGCTGATTCATGCTATGCATAAAGCTTTTCCACGAGCGGATAGACAATGTTTGTTGCGTAAGTGTTTGGCAATGCCCGTACTCAGGCTTCACACGTGTTCCAAATGAGTCAGAACTAACCATTGACCAAAGCATGTGAATCACACCTGAAAAAAGCAAGGGCGAAACATCGTCACCCTCCAGGAGCAGGGGGGGGGGGGGGGCCGGCCAATGCAGAACATGAAACTCGTGCGGGAAAAGGAGAGCAGGCAGGATTCGGGAGAAAAATTAGCTTATCACTCTCTGCCATGAGAGGTGCTTCTCCACTACCTCCTTCCTGTTTCCCAAGAGAGAGGGGTTCGTTGATGCCCTTCGTCTGTGGACGGCGGGAAGGTTGGAAGTCCCTGTTGCTTTGCCAGGAAAAAGAGACCGGATGATATACAGGTCGATCCCATTTCAGAAACTAGGGCGATACTACACTCCCTTCCTCCATGTCGTTCAGTTCCTCAAAACAAGTCTGATTTAGGATATTTCATTGTTGGATTTCATGTTCGCCTCATCGCTGTTCCCAGCATTCGTCTCTCTCGGCTTGGCTCTTGATTCTTCCATTCCCTTTGGAACTTTTATTCTTTCTTTCTCTTCGTTTCCTGCTTAACTCGTTTTGTATCTATTATAGCTAAATGCACTGTCATAATGCATACACGTCTTTATTTTTATGCAAGATTAAGCCGGATTTTCTTTATTTTTGGGGGGGGATTATGTAAAATGATGTACGTGTCATAAAATGCATATATTTCAGCATTTGAAGCTGACATCTGATAGAGTTATCTATATCTACTGCTTATCTGTTTTCTATACGTACCACACACACTCACTTACTCACTCACTCACTCACTCACTCACTCACCACTCTCTCACTCACTCACTCACTCACTCACTCACTCACTCTCTCACACACACACACACACATCACACACACACACACACACACACACACACACACACACACACACACACACACACACACGCACACGCACACGCGCGCGCGCGCGCGCGCGCGCGCGCACAAAACACATACACTCAGACAAAACACACGCACAAACCGTCTTTCTGACAGACATATACCTACAAATAACATTGAAAGCAAGAGGCGAGGGCTTCGCGAGCAGCTGATGACGCACGTCCAAAGCCAAGAATGGAAGAAGCCGACTCATACACCCAGGAATCACGAGGCGCAGAAGGATGGCAGCAAAGTCTGACCTTGACACTTTTCTGCTCGTCTGCAACCCCCATTCTGTGCCTGATTTCCACTGCTATGTGTACCTGCTCTACACACAAATACACACGCACACACACACACACACACACACACACACGCTCACACACATACACACACACACACACACACACACACACACACACACACACACACAAGTAAACAAGCTAGCCATTATACAAAGGAAGTGGACACTCAACCCTGCCGCCTTGCGGCCGACTTTTGCCTTGCCTTGAATTACTAAAGGTGATTTAATATATACATGGACGACACGGCAGAAAACAAGAAGCGCGCCGTGTTGCTTGTAGCTAGGCCGTGTAAGGCCAAACGTCAATATTGTGTGAACCGCATTGAGAAAAGGATAGATGTCGGTGAGCTTATGTGTCTTTGGCGATTAAATATCAGCGTTAAATAGACTGGCATTGCATATATATCTTTAGGCGGGAATAATTCATGAAAACGGATTTCTATTCACTTGTTTATTTGCATATATTTAGTCAGACAAACAGATACGCAATCGCTCGCGATAGGAGTGTGGGATTTTAAATGATGCCAAATTCTGATCTTACACAACAAACGCTTTCTTAACAATAGATGTTCTGTATAAACGAGACTAGATACACATTCTAACACATTCATCATATTTTCCTACACGCGGGCAAATCAACACTATTTTTTGACAAACGCACGATTTTATTTTGTCAGGAATTCAACAGACATATGGGAACATTCTTTGCCTCTTGATAAACTTGTTTACCCAGACCCGTGACGTGCCATCACATCTTAGTATTGCCGAACGAAAAATTGTATACTTGCAAGTGTCAGCGCTTTGTGATACATTTCGTACACTGGCTCTCGAAAGATATATTTACAGGTTATATGCATGTTTGCGTTCTTTGTGAAACGCCGTCTGAAATTGCATTGGAGAATTCCATTCGGAGAAAAGGTGAAGTGATGATATCGGACACGGCATGCAAAAGGTTGATGTGGACACCTTATCCTTAAAGAAGAAGTGAAGTGAAAAAGTGGCATGATGTTATTTAAGAACAAAAACATTAAACATTACAGGGGAGATTAACATAGTAATCTTTATGTCTGAACACTGAAAATAACGATATCAAATGAAAATGAAGACAGTAGACGTTAAAAGTCGGAAGTAGTAGCAGTAACAGCAACAACGATATCAGTATGATGATGATGATGATGATGGTTATGGCGTTGATAAGAATTATGATTATGATAATAATGGTAATAGTGAAGACGATTATAGCTGTGATAATAATGGCAATGATGACGAGGATGATTATGATTGATGACAATAATAACAATAATAATAATCATAATGAAAGTATTAGCAATAGGAGGAATATAAATGATCATAACAGAAATACTAATAATAACGGCAATGAGAGGAAAAAGGGAATGATAATGGATATAGTAGTAATGACCATGATGACATGATAAATGCATGGAAAAGAGACAATGATAAATGTATAAAGATTATAATGGAAACATCAACGGCTAGAATAGTAAACACTATAATAACAATAAACATTTGCCTTAGCACGCAGGGAAAAACAGATATCCCGAGATATTTCCAGGTCCTTTGAGGGGCAAAGACAAGACTGAATTATTTTTAGGGCCTGTAAATATTTTTTTTTCCAATTATTGAAGTTATTTTTCTTTTCTTTTGTAAGGACGAGAAAGGTATCCCAGTAAGCTGTTTATCATTTGGTTAAATGGAAATTTTATAGAAAAATGTGATAGCTTAGTGAATGAAAGAAATGTTTTATAACAAACTACAGTAGCAGTGATTAGACCCATAAAATCCATTTATCACCATTCGCACCCACTGATAAACGATCTTCCTTCTAAGACCGTCCATAATACCTATACATTTTATACGCCAAATGCCACTACATACAAGACATGGATTCACGTTTATCAGCCAAACAGGTAGCAGCTATATCTATCGTGTTATCTACGATTAAGAGGAACAAGACACGTTCTCTCGTTCCTCTGCACCTTCGTAAAACTGATTCACATAATAAACTATCTTATTATGACATATCTTTTATCTAAGTACAGCCTTATTGGGAAATAGTACGTGATTCCAATGGCGTTGTTTACGCATATCGCTCAGCAACTGTAAAACAATTAAAGTATTATACTATTTATAGGTACTGACATTTATGTAATTTTAATCACCACTATCAGCAACCCTACCGGTGCAATCATTCCTGATGTTATTCGTTATTTTTTGTGATTATAGTTGATTATTAAATTATATTTCACTTTTTTATTATTGGTATTACTATTATTTGTTTTATTATATCATCATATATTAGTATTATTATTTTTAAATATTCTTTCCCATCATAAAATTAGACTAAATTTTCCTTTACCAAAGAATATTATATTCATTATTTTTTATCATTATGTTTTTACATATCTTTATTAAAAACTCATTTCATATCATCCCCCTTAACTTTTTACTTTTGTTTTATTATTATTATTATTATTATCATTATTTTATTTATTATTATCATATCTTTATTACCATTATAATTACTGTTACATGTTGTTTGTTTTTATTATCCTATTATTTTTTTTTTATTTTTAGATTAGTTTATTATCATTACTATTGATAGTTATTAATACATTATTATTATTATTTTATTACTTTTGAAATATATCTTTCTCTTTAATTTATACTATCATCACCATTATTACTTTATTTTTATTTTATTTTTCATTTTACTTTTATCATTATTATTTTTACATCACCATTATTTTTATAATAATAGTAGCAGTATTTTTTCATCATCAATGTTTTTTTAAATTTCCCTATAACATTTTTTTATCACTTTTTTTATCATATCATTTAATTTTTCATATACTATCATATTTTTATATTTATCATTACCATAATCATTAGTGCTTTTGGGTGTTTTTGCGCTTTATTAGCTTGATTTTTACTGCCAAACATTGTTTTATCATTTTATTTGTAATTTCATTTATATTTTCTTTTAAATTTATTTATCATTTTTGTTTTCTTTTTATTATTTTTAAATTTTTATTATTATTATAATTATTATTATTATTTATTTTTTTATATTATTATTTTCCATTATCAATATTTTCATTTTCCTTTTTAATCATTTTTTCAATTTTTAGACTTTTTTTATTAGTTTATTATCACCTAAAAACTATACACAATTATTTTTGTTATTTTTATTTTTTTCTTTTTTCTTTCCCTTTTCTCCCAGTCCCCTTCCCCTTCTTTTTTCGTTTTTTTTCCCCTTCCCTTTCTTTCCCCTTACCTTTTTCGACCTTTCCCCCGGATGGTTTTTAAATAATAAAAATCATAAACGAACGGGCAACTACAGGTAATGAGAAGAAAAAGGGAAAGGACGAAAAACAAGCAAAAAATTTTTATGTATAAAATAATGACGAGGGTGGTGTGTGATGGGAGGAGGAGGTGTGGTTTATGTAATTTTGATGTGGTGATGATGATGATGAGATGATGGTGATGGTGATGGTGAGGGGGTGGGGAGGTGATGGTGTGGTGATGGTGATGGTGTGGTGAGGGGGATGGGATGGTGATGATGGTGATGGGGATGATGATACATAATGTAATATGATGATAAAAAGCGAATGAAGGGTTTATTTTTTTAATTCTCATGTTGCCACACCACTCCTTTTACATCAAAGTAAAACGAGAAACCAGCAATTAGTCTATAGATTATTCTCAAAATTAAAAGCATAATATTTTCATTAATAGCCCCAAAAACAGTAATAGTAATGATAAAGAGAAATAAAAAATACTACTTTTTTATTGTTGTTGTTGTTACCATAATTTCTGCCCTCATTATCAAACCATCACATTATTTTTGGTTTTTTTGTTATGAAATTTTTATCATATTTTTGCTTTACTATCATTTTCATTCCTATTATCATTACTATCACTATTTATCACTATCATCATTATCACATCACCAGTTTAATTATACTCATTATTTAATTAATTTTATTTCATTCATTTTCTTTCATTTCTGCGCCTAAAAACATTCAAACCATTTCTTTATTTTCACAATTTCTTATCATTCTTTCTTCTGCACCTCGTTTTCACTGCCTCCGTTGCCACTATTCTAACAAATGTATTTTCCACCGAATCGCACAAGTTCCCACTGGCCAACTATCCCAGCCATAGGAGTTATGTGCCTGCCTGAAGCCGGCTGCGTGTGTCGTGCAAGCTCATAGGGCTTGATCTAATCACGTTTAGCAGACTTCTTGCTCTGCATTAAAGCTGCACCTGCTTTACAGAACTAAACGGGGGTATTAAATACTCAGTATGATAATTATTGCATTGTGTCACTGTCACTGTTTATTTAATCTTATTGTAATGATAGATGCGATAATGGAGTGTCAGTTATTGTTATTTTTTATAATTTTCGGTAAATAAACTGGATTTGGTATGGCAAGAAAGCCCAGCGCATTTGCACTCGTCTAAATGCTGATTGTCTCGTGAATGCACTGCCAGGCGTAGGGTGAATTTGTGAAAAAAGTAAAATTTCACCTTAAAATAGTGCGCTCAAGTATCAGCAGTAGCAGCATAGAAATCAGCAATAGCAGCATAGAAATGGTAATTGCAGGCCAATGGAAGACTCGTTCAGAGACAAGGAGGCGCAAAATTATATTTTTCACCCAATGTTAACTCTAAGGGGAAACTTGACAAATCATCAGCTTAACTACAATCTTTCAAATATTTATTGTTATTTAGAATTTTAAACGTTTTAATATAAGTATCTGCCGCTGACGTAGCTAATTTTGAATAATTAATCAACCCTCATTTTAAGAATGACTAAAATTAAATATTTGACATTTTAATCCTACAAGGTATTCACTACTAATTATCTTAGCTGTTGACGCGACAGACAATATTAAACAATCAATCAATGAAAACTTAGACTTAGACTTACTTAGACTAAACTTTGGGCTGTTTCCATATCATGGGGAACGCTTACTTTATAATATAAAACAATGGTCTTATCCATCATATGTAGTTTCACATGGTAGATAGGGTATGGCTGCTGTTGTGACCTCCTGTTGGGGAGAGGGAGTTAGTACATTAGCTGGTCCTAACTACTGCCGAGGTTACAACAGCTACCTCTCAAGGAATTGGGACGTCTGCTGCTTCTGGCTCATCATGAATCCCCATTTCTATAACGCGAGGATTAAGAATTAGGCGATCTTATAAGAAGGAAGCCAAGGCCTCTAAATGTTGTGATTTCCTCATCTTAAAGGCACTTTTTATTTTCTTATCTTTTAAATAATTAATACATTGTATTTT